>NC_067398.1:605785842-606085842 GCF_016432865.1 Antechinus flavipes
ATTTGTTATCATTATTTTCCAAATACAATATGAAGTTCAAACTTTTGCAAAAGAACAAAAAATTTAAAGATTCAATAAGCCAAAATTTGGATTTCTATTCTTTTAATGAACCTTTTATATGTGCTTTGTAAACTCTTTTTTTAAAAGAAAAAAAAAAGGTAAAACAAAGGAAGGAAAAAAGTAAGGGAGAATAAAGAGCAGAAAGAGGAAACAAAGTCACAGAGACATAAGATTCTTGCTACCTCTCTACTATTTCTATAAAATCTTGGTTAAAATAGTAAACTGTTCTGTATCTCAGATTCTTCATTTGCAAAATAAATATGGTTTTCTCTTAGAGGGAAAATCATGAGAATCAAGGAAATAAAGCTTTTTAAGTACTTTAAACTCATTTTAACATGCTAACTACAACAAATAAGCAATATATAATGCTGGAATACAAGGTGGTACCAAAAAATATAACAGCAATAGAGTGAGGTGCAACAAAATGAATATTACTGTTAAAAATTGTAGGACTTTCCCAGCACTTATGGTTCAGCCACTAGTATGTACCTCAAATTCAACCTGTGGCATTGACATTTGGGTTCTCCCATAGCAATAAACAGACTTTCTGTATATTTTGAAATATTTCTGAGTTGAATGTTAAAAATTTGAAGGGAGATCAATGCCATATAGCAATTTAAGAACTAAGTAAGTTAAAGTTATTACTAATGGTAAAAATACAAATGAATTTATTATATACCTAAGGGTCTCAGATTATACAGTATCTGAAAAAAGCTAGGTTTTTACATGCCCTAAAAATTTTGTTGGTTTTTGTGCTTTTAAAATTCAATCTCCTTTGTAGTTCCTCAAAAAGTAAGAAAGAATCTGAAATATTATTACTAATTTAATGCCTTTTGATTATATTCTTTGTACCAACTTCTCTCATAATTCTCCAAATACATCAACATGGGCTCCTCCAGAATTGTTTTCAGACAAAGTCCTAAGGAGTCCATTGCATTTCTGGATCTTATAATTCTTAAAGACAGACAACTTAAATATACTATTGTCTAGCAATTTTTAAGGAGTGTACAATCTATCATTGATAGAAGATGGCTGTCCATTTTTATATAAGGATGGTGTTATATTCATCATTAGTGGGGAAAATACACTTTTAAAATGTTAATTTTCTCAATAATTAAGATGTATTTCATGATTCATCAATTCATAAAATATTTATTGAGTATTAAGTAGTCCACAAACATTACTAAGGGCCTATATAGTATGTTTCCCTAGTCAGATCCCATCTAGAATATTGTGTTTATTTTCATGTGCATAATTTTAGGTAAGACATTTACAAGTCATAACTTATCCAATGAATTGTTCCCAGAGTCATGAAGTGACTATAAAATATGCCATAGGAATACCAGAAATGGACTGGATATAGGGGCAAGAGGGAAAAGGGAAGAGAAGATAATCATCTTCATTTCAAACATTTAAAGAGCTAGTATGTAGGAAAGGTATTAAAATTGCTTTGCTACCTTTTTTTTTCCTATCCCAAAGGACAGAACTATGAGCAATGGCCACAATTTGGAAAGAGATATATTTTTGTTCCATGTAAATAAAATTTTCCTCATCATTTTAATTGAGCAAAAGTAGAATAGGTTGCCTTGATTTAAGGTAAGCAGCTCATTACTATAATTCTCCTAGAAGAGACTGATCATGACTAATTGTTCATGCTTAGAGAGGATAAGGCTACAACCAGATGTGAAATTCTAAGTTTCCACAATGCTACATAATAGTTATTGGTATTGTAGCTATATGGAATATTATGTGACATAGTAGACAATAACCAAAACACGGTTTAGTAGAAAAAGACTTGGAGTTTGGAAGGACTACATTCAAATTATGTCAGGCATTTATTTACTAGCTGTGTGACCCTAAACAAGATCACTTTTTAACCCCCTTGTATCATTCCCTGTGTTCTCAGCTATAAAATGAGGGAATAAGAACAAATGGACTCTAAATTCCCTCTCAAGGCTAAACCTATGATCTTTCATGACCCCAGAAAGTTCTTCATCAGAAAGATGACTTCATCCCTGAAATTCATATCTTAGAAATATTCTTAGATCCTTCAGTCTCTCCTTTGGATTAGATCCCATCCCAGAACTTCTATTAAGGAGAGCACCCAGACTAGTCATCTCTTCATTTCTTACCAGGATGTAATACAAACTCTTAGACTCTTCGATTAGTCTATCTCCTTCATGCCAGGGTAAGATATCTTCTTTCTCCTTCCCCATCTCCTTTTCAGCTCCCTTTTAAGTGTTATCTTCCCACCTTAGTACATAAATGTCTTCCTGCCTACCAGTCCCAAATGCTATCCATTGTGCCATTTAGCTAGCTCATTGTGATTCTCATGTAGGTTCCAAACTACTGGATCTGTTTTTTTTTTTTTTTTTCAGTTTTCATGCTTTTCTATGATATTTATTCTTGCCCAAAACCTGTATCTGTAATATTACATTGTATCTTTGCAACAAATATCATAATGATAAGAATATCAAAAAATGTATATAATAATGTTCAACAAATTTAAATTAAGAATTTTATCATATATGCACATGCACATTTATGCACATACATATATGTATTGATATGTATGCATATGCATACATATGTGTTTGTGTGTATGGATATATAGCTTATCTCTTATTGTTCAATTGTTTTAGTCTTGTCCAAATTTGGGATTTTCTTGGCAAGGATCTCTAACACTAGCAAAATGACTGCCTCATACATATTTGTATTATATACCTATAGATATGTATGTTTATATACATATCTTTATGTATGCCTATGTTTTCAATCTAGTTCTTTTTAAAATTTTTACTTCGCTATGTGATTTTGTAAAAGTGGCTTAGCATTTTTGTTCTTTAGTTAACTCATCTAAAAAATGAAAGAAATGAAATAGTGAAGTTTGATTTCACTGCACAGCAATCCTCTAAGTGCTATTTATTGATCTAGCTACAAAGCAAAATCTAAGCCAGATGAAGATACAGTGAACTAAACAAAAAACATATTCTTAATTTTACAATATAGGTTATAAATTATTACAATGAGATCTCCAAGTAGAATTACATAAAAAGTAATAAAACAGGTAAAACTAGTGTTTCACAAAAAAAGAAGCAAAAGTTATGTAGCAATATACTACAAGTCACATTTTTTTATACTCTCTACCTTAGTTTCATCACTACTAAAATGTAGCTACTGTGAGACTCTAAGGTGATAATATATGTTAAAAAAAAAAAAGAAACCCTTTCAAACTTTAAAGCATTATCTAAATATTGACTATAAATAACTTATTTTCTAAAAAGAAATTTCCTGTATACTAACTCCAAACTTTTAAGTATCAATATAAAAAAATCCTCATTCAAACAGACATCCCTCCTTACAGATGTACCTTCTGATCTTTTTATATCTACAATATAATATCAATTCTTTCTATATACATATATATGTGTGTATGTATGGATATGTTTAAATATAATATTTTTATCATTTTTATTTTTCAAGAACACCCTTTTTATTTTCTAACTTCTAAAATCTTGTTTTACAGAGTAAAGTTGATCAAAGTGGGTTTTTTCCTTGCAAAAATAATTAATTTAGCAGAAAGACAATTTTAATAAGAACTAAGAAATCATATATATATATATTTAAATTGAGCAGTAAATATTAATTGTTCATGGACTGAAATAGGATCAAGTGAGCTCAGTCAGTTTAGACATCTGCATTCATTTACTTGCCAATAAAATAAATAAAAATCACAAGTGAATTTCTTTAAAAGATATCCTACAGTGTTTCATACTGAAATAGCTACTGCTGAAATAGTGCTTCCTGTCATTTTGAATTAGCATCTCACTTTTCTTTATCAGCAGGAAGAAAGCTAAGCACTATTAAAATCTATACATCTATAAAAAATATATAACTCCAAATCATTCAATAAAAAATAAGCAACTATCCTTCAGGAAGATTATATTTTAAGCATGTAAATTACTGTGAATTAACTGTAAGTGAATTACCTTTAAATGATTCTTATTACACCATAATAAGCTGATGATAGGATTCTGATCAATGCTATCACTCTAGGTTACTAAAAGAATGTCTAGGAAAAGTACTATAGCAATAGAATTTGTTCAGTGAAAATGTCAGTTTGGTTCTTTCCTCTGCCATTTTGTGTGGTAGCCAGTCAATCCCATATTTTCTTGTAGCAACAAGTTCCTGGGTTAGAAACTGTTGCAATTTTTCAACCCTACAGAAATAATTAGCATTAATGCAATACGTTTGTCTTTTTGAGAAGTGAAAGTGGTCAGTTTTCAACATATTCCATTTAATTCAAACATTAAACACTTAACTAAGTATAAGGTAGTCAAAGATTTCCTGGGGATACAAAGATGTAAAAAGATACTTTTTCTGCCCTAGAGTTTATAATCAATCAGCACAGTTTATAACATAGTAAATCATTGCTCTACCCAGAATCCAAGTCCCCCAATATCTTCCTTTTCTGGTTTTCCAGTTTTTTAGCTACTTCAAAAGCCAGTTAATAAAGTGTTTTCATAATTCTTTACTTTCCTCTTTTCTTTATGTTGACTTGGTCTGGCTACATATCCAGTGTGCCTTTAAATGCCTGGATCCACTAGATACACTTGAATTATAGGAAAAATTCCATTCATGATTTTATACCTAGAAAAAAATTTGTTCTTTCTTTTTGAAGTTTTTATTTTGTTATTACTTAAAAGAATTTAGCAGGTTTTTTTTCATAAATTGGACATTGTGAAAATATAGAAAATTAATACTACTAGTTGTGATTATTGTGATTTATACCTATATATGTACATGTACATATATATTTATATTTGTATGTGTTTACAATAAATATTATGTATATATTTGTATGTATATAATATATTTGTGCAATATCTCAAAACTTTGCAATTTGGTTCATATAAAATGACAATGTATTTGGAGATCAGAAATGGTTTTAAGTCTACAAAATACTTAGAAATATCTGATTCTAGGAAACCACAGAATTCTTCAGTTTCACAGAATTCAGGGATTATAGGTTTCCTTTGAGATATAGATATACAATTTTTTCCCCAAATTCACATGGTTGAATTTCCCTAATGTTTTTAAAAGTTCTATTTTTAAAAATCCATCAAAGTAGCTTTCTCTAAATTACTCCAAGGCAGCAACTAGATTTTTAGTTCATATTATAACTTCCCAGAGCAATGCTCAAATATTAATTAATATCCATTATTATAACCTCAATTAATGGAGAATTGATTAATATTTCACAAAGATGCTAAATTTCATGAAGAAAAGTTAAACTACTTTTCACTATTGATTTTTATAGGTATTCTATAGTTCATGTGTATATTCAGTACAAAAAAAGAAGAGGGAGAAAGGATAGCCTATTCACTTAAAAAATAAATAAATTCCATCTAAATAGATATATTTCTCTCCAATACTACCCCTAATCCTACCCAATTTTATTATTCTAAACTATGTGATAACTTAGGTCCCCAAATTATCAAAAGACAATATTAAAACCCATATGATTAAATATATGACATTAAAAAGAAAACTACAATGACACATAAATAGTTATTTTATCAGTTTGGAATTTCAGGATTCAAATTCAAGAATTTTCATATAAAACAATACATAAAATTACAGAAAAATTCATATGTGTTAAATGTGATGCATGGATATCTACTCAGTCTCATGCAAAATCACCTCACCATGTCCTGAGCTCAGCTTGGACTTTGACACAGCAAAAGCAATACATGTAAGATTTTAGACTAAATTTGGGTTATCATGCATGACATTTTATTGAGTCAGAGACACTGGAACCCAGGGGGCTGGCCCAGAAGATAGATATTTAACAAAGTCAAGTTTTTAAGCCAAACTCTTTTGTGACTATTAACCATTTCAATGACTTTTATCTACCAACAGCTTCCTTAACTATTAGAACATACAGGAAAATTGATTAAGTCATGATTAAGTTTACAATCCTGTGAACAGAAAAGAAATTACTTAAATTTTGTCTAAATTTAACACCCCTACAAAAAATGCCAATTTAAGCAACAGGGAAATGTTTGTGTGTATGTATATTCTTTGCATTTTAAATGCTTCAAATTAATCCACAGAGCATTTTTTAAAAAATAGTTGCCACAAATTCTGTGATCATTGGGGACTTTGATTTTTAAAAGTCATTTGTATTTGTACTTATTAAAATGAAGTAACAATAACAACAAAACCACAGAGAATTATCTTTTTAAATTAAGGAAGTAGATTAGTAAAAGTACAAAAGCATATCTCTAAAATACAAATTGTTTATAAGAAATAAAAGCCTAGAAGCTTAGAAAATTTTAATCAAAACTTCCATTAAACTCACCCCCACACACACCAATATTCCAGAGATAACAGGAATTTTAACAATCAAAAAATAATACTGAGCTTTAAAAATAAATGCAGTCATTTCATTATTAATATATGTGACAATTTTCTAAATGACAACCCAGGTGATATGACAAAGATCAACATTTTCATTTTTATTTCATGGACAGAATTAGTCATGAAGTAAGACATGAACATTAAAATTAAAATCTGAGACAAGTGATTTTTAATAAATTAGTATATCAAGTGATAAGACTAGTACTATAATTCATTCTTAAGATTACAGAATCAGCCAATTAGGTGTATTATGACATGTCTTTTTAAATGATATGGATTTACAAAATGTATATAAGCTATACTTTTTCTTTTGATGAATGTATCTTCCCAAAATACTAATGGATATGTAAATGTATGTATGCATGCAGATAAAGCTATTCAGATCTTATCTCTATATATCCCTATATAAAGAAAACAACTTTTTGAAGTATCTATGCACTTTCTCAAATAATATATTACATTTAAACTTCAAACTTTGATTTAAATGTCTACACTCTATGATTAGCCTGAGGGCCCTTTAGGCAAGTACAGATTGGACTAGGAAACTCTTTGAAGCAGGCTTATTTCACTAAAGGTTTTTTTTTTTTTTTTTTTTTTTACACTTCTACTAAATTTTATTAAATAAAAAAGAGATTATTTTACAGAAACATCCAAACATGTGTGTGTGTGTGTGTGTGTGTGTGTGTGTGTGTGTGTGTGTATAAAGAGAAAAGGACTACAGTCAGGAAACTTAAAATGCAATACTAATTCTAGTTGCTACAGTCCTCTGTATGACTATGGGTGATTCAGTTTGCCTGAGTTTGTCTGTATGAAAGACGGGAGATAAAGTATGTCCTCACTATCTCACAGAGATATTGTGAGAGCTTTATAAACTATAAAATCTGATATAAATATTAGGCCAAATTCAGTACAATCAGAGAAAATTTTCCCTTGAAGGCCATAAAACTGTCTAAATGGTGGCTTTCATTGCCTAAATATTGAAGGTTTTTTTGTTTTTGTTTTTTTTTAATGCATAACAAATTAAACATTATGACTCAGGTGATCAGATGTGCCAAAATCATTCAGTTGGGGGAGAATTAGGTTTAGCCAATATTAACAACCTCTCTTTCTCATCTTGGATTCCTGACAGTTACATATTTCTTGACAATATCCTATGTCCTTCAAAACCTCTTTAATCCCTCATTCTCCATATATAAAAATTATATCCATTTCCTAGAACAAACCCTACATCTACATCAAGGCTTCTATAATTAACAAAGCTTGAGTGACAATAAATAATTTCTAAAATCATTTGGCACTTATTTCCTACTATGTATGTGTTCATTTCTTATAAACTCAAATAGATAACAGAGAATTTCAGAGCTATTAAAGATTGTTTGTTGCAAACCTTAATTTAATAGATAGAGAAAATAAAACCCACAGAACAAAATGAAGTAGAGAAAATGTAAATTGGAAGAAAGCTTTGCTCTTTCTCAACTTTGCTGGAATCTGGACCTTTTACTTGAGTTCAGTACTGGTTCTTCCAGTTGTTAATGGCATAACTTTAGGATTAACACTTAATCTCTGTGGGTCTCAATTTCTTCATTTCCAAAATGAAAACAATGAATTGGATAACTTCTCTAGTTCTATTTAGTGCTAAATCTATATCCTAAAGACTTTTTTTTCCCTATTAAAAATCCACTGCTTTCTTTCTCTTACCATTAAAGTCTAAGATCCTTGAAGTCAGGGACCAGCTTTTACTTTTTGTATCCCCAGCACTTACCATAAAGTAAGCATTTGGCTTAAGCACTCTCAGACCCAGAGTGTTTTGAAGAAATGATGCCTAATAAGGAACAGAAGCCTAATCAAAGATATTTTCACTTAACTGTACCAAGATCCCCCAATAAGAGTGTATTCTAGAAGCTCAAGACCTCAAATGAAATTATATAAAGACATATTTATAACTTCAAAATAAGCAGAATTGTTGTACAATGCCAGAGAACAAAATAAGCATGTGGGGGAGAGAAAAAATAGTCAGCTGAAAGAGATGATCTATCTACATTTGCATTTAACACCAGCACCAAGTTAAGCAACATAGACATGACAGCCTAATTAAGATATTATTTTTTTTCCCTAAAGAAAGGAGAATTAAATTGTTACTAACTATACTAAACTTACTAGTGCAAACACCAAATATCTATAGCAAACTTTTTTATTGCTGCAAAGAAATAGAAACCTATGTGACTGCTCCTAGGTTTCCTTTGCTGGATTCTCATCCAGATAATTATGGATTCTGCCTTAGGCTCTCTATTCTCATTCCTAACTACCACTCACTTGGTGATATCATCAATGGCCAACTATATGATAATTATTCACAATCCTCAACCTTTCTACTGACCCCAATGTTCTCTGGACATTTTCTTTTCTTTCTTTTTTTATTTATTTATAACAAATAAATAATTTTATTTATAAATTAATTTATAATAAATAAACAATCTATTATTATAGGTTTTTATTTACAAAACATATGTGTGGGTAATTTTTCAACATTGACTACTGACAAAACCTTTTGTTCCAACTTTTCCCCCCTTTTCCCCTACTCCCTCCCCTAGATGGCGGGTAGTCCAAAACATGTTAAATATGTTAAAGTATAAGTTAAATACAACATATGTATACAAATTTATACACTTATCTTACTGCACAAGAAAAATCTGATCTAGAAAGAAAGTGGAAAAAAAAAAAAACCTGAGAAGGAAAACAAAAATGCAGCAAACAATAACAGGAGTGGACATGCTATGATGTGGTCCACACTCATTCCCATAGTTTTCTTTCTGATTGTAGCTGATTCTCTTTATTACTAAACAATTGAAGCTGGTTTGAATCATCTCACTGTTGAAGAGAGCCAAGTCCATCAGAATTGACCATCATATATATTGTTGCTGAAGTGTATAATGCTGGTCTGCTCCTGGTGCTACTCATTTCACTTAGCATCAGTTCATGTAAGTCTGACATTTTCCTTAGCTGTCCTCCAAGCCTAGAATTTTTCTCTCTTTAATTCCACCAATTGCCTTTCCTAAATTCCTTTAAATCTCATCTACAATCTTATCTTTTATGAAAAGCCTTTCCTAATCCCTTTTAATTCTAATGACTTCCCTTTGTTAGTTATTTACTATAATTGTGCATATAACTTATTTGCATATTGTAGGGCAGGAACTATCTTTTGCTTGTTTTTGTATCCTTAGTATTTAGCATAAAAACCTGGCACATAGTAGGTATTTAATATAACGACTGACTGAAATGCAAAGTTTTGATGTTTATTTGTTTTCTAAATTACTTATATTTACTTATTTACTTTATTTTGCAGCTAAGTCTTCCTATCTAGGCCACACTAGAAATATAGTGGCTGATTTCTTTGATGGAAAATATAGAAGCTTTTATCTTCCTCAGTTCCAAATTTTGGCATTCCTCTGGCTGCTCTGTGGTCCCCAATGAGGGGTATATCATACTGATGCCAGATTCACTATAGATCTCACATCAACTTTCACCATACTGCAAATTTGAATTCCAAGCTCAATCATTAGTCTCAGCCTCCCAAATAGCAAAGATTATGAGTATGTGTCACAATGAAGATCTCTCCAACACAAATTAGCTTTGAGGAAAATGATTGTAAAACTCTAAGTCAAGATGGGAAAAAATCCCAAGTACTAGTTTACCATGTGGGTCTAGTCTGTTCAACACAATTATACAAGAAATTACAGAAATGCACTTTCTTCTTTCTATACTTGTACTTTTTCCTTTTTATCTCAAATTAATTTGGGTGGAGAAAGCAGTTCAAGACAATACTATTTGATTTGGATAGTAATTGGAAGCTTCCTGGGCAGTTCCTAGGTAAAAGATCTTCTTGAATATAGTAATAATGAAGAGGTGGGGAGATCAATTAATCCAGTTTGGACAGAGGATTGGGGAATTGAGGGCTCCATCAAAAAACATTTATTAAGCACCTATTATAGGCCAGAGACTAGAATTCAATGGATAGAGCACTGGGCCTGAAATCAGAAAAAACAGAATTCAAATGTAGCTTTACTACTTTACCTGTTTTCCTTGGTGCACAGAAGAAGGAAATGGCAAACCATTCCCATAACTTTTTCAAGAAAACCCCAGGAACAGTATTGGTATGATATGTTCCACTGGAACATACTGAACAACTGAACTGTTATGCCACAGTTCTCTTTTATTGTCCTAACTCAATTTCCCTAATTTCCCTAATTATCCTAACTCAGTCCAGCCTTGGTTTCCCTGCTTCTCACTTCTGTAAAACCTCCCCTCCTCTTTATCAGAATACTTGATAAGATCTTGTGTTATAGAATATCAGAAAGCCTCTCCCAATTCCAAGCTACGGGAATGTCAGATACCATCTTATCAAGATGCCTTTCCCCATGTCCAGGGTACCTCCCTCTATTATTTCATCCCATCCCAGTACCCTGACTCCGCACCTGCATCTGAGCCAAGTGTATATATGTCATTGAGAACTCATTGTTTGCTGGATTCTTGGAGAGGATAGTCTCTTTCAGCCCTGGAAACAAACCATGGATCCATTGATCCCAGTATATTTCTCCATTTAATAAATTATTAAATACTCTCTACTCTCTATCTTGCTCAGTTTTTCCAGCATTACAGAACAACTAAATAAATGTATCAGGCACTGTGCTAAACACTACAGATACAAAAAGAAGCTCCCAGAATTTCAGCGCATGAGGATCTGTGGTCAGATTTTTTCCATCTTGCTCTTTTAACATTTCAAAAGAATTTCAAGGCCATACTGGGAATTAAGATGCATTATGTTCCATTGTATTGCATCTATAAATATATAGATATAGATATATATAGATATATATAAATTTAAATGTTAGGGTTGATTCTTAGGGAATTTCCAAATATGTATTCTAAATCCCCCAAAATATTCTTTTAGCATAATTTAGTAAAGTCAGTTATATAGCATTCAAGTAAGCTTCTGTGCATATTTCAAGATGGCCAAAGATTTTTATTTTTCTATAACTAAAGGGAGCAAATGTTTCAAGAACAGATCTGGGTTCTTAACTTTACTTTTCATTTTGAGGTAATTCTCACTGAGGCCATTCTAAAAGAATAGTTCTTGGGGGAAGATACTAGGAAGATAATAAAATAGGTTGGTAAATTTCAAGCTTTCCAGATTTCCCCCACAAAAAGAACAAATTTGCACCTAAGGGTGAACATAAACTGGTGAAAAATCAAGAAGATGGTGCAGAACAGAGGTCTTTCTGATACAGCCTGAGATCCTAAGAAAGGGGGGAAGGGAGAAGAGCCCAAGACTTAACCCTTGTGAAGTGCAAACACCTCTGGGCTATCTTCACAGAATCACCAAGGGGGGAGCCGGAGGAATCTAGCTGGGTGTGGTGGGAACCTAGCTGGGTGTGGTGGGAACCTCAGAAGGAATCAAAGAAACTTTCACCTCCAGCAGGGATCTGAATGTAAGAAGACACAGGAAACCTCAGTTGATTAAGAACACCAGGCCCAGCAGTGCTGCAGAGATTCTTTCCTGAGTAAGAAGGAACCAGCACACCAAAGAAGCAGTGGAGCAGGAATGCTGCTGGATATGGGTACTATTGGGAGTGGAGTTCTGAGTTGGGTGGTTCCTGGTAAGAGGAGAGAGCTGAGATGAAGCCAGAAGCACCATCATTCCTCCCCCCTTTCCCCGTCCTCCCCCCCACACACACACACACTAATGCCTCTTTATTAAAAAAAAAAAAAAAAAAAAAATCATCAAAGAAGAAAGAATCCCAAAGAGTAATGTGAAATGGTTCCCTGCCCAGAGAGAATTTGTACAAGAACTCAAAAAAGAATTTAAAAATCAAATAAGAAACCTTGAGGAAAAACTAAAAAACTAACTAAATAAAAACTATCCAAGAAAAACAAGATTACGAAAAACAAGTTAACCAATTAGAAAAGGAGAAACAGAGTCTCAAAGATGAAAATAACTCTTTGAAAATTAGAATTGAGCAAGGGGAAGCCAATGAAGCTATGAGAGACTAAGAAATAACAAAACAGATCATAAATAATGAAAAAATAAAATAGAATGTGAAACATTTTATTTAAAAAAAAAGATTTGGAGAATAGAACAAGAAGAGAAAACATAAGGATAATTAGACTGTCTGAAAGTTGTGACCAAAAAAAAAAAAAAAAAGGAGCTTCACACAATAATGCAAGAAATAATCCAAGAGAATTATCCTGGAGTGATAGAACAAGAGGGGAAAGTAGAATAGAAAAAATCCACCAATTACCATCTAAATGAGATCCTTTGTGGAAAACACATAGGAATATTATTGCTAAACTTTGAAATCCCCAGACTAAAGAGAAAATTTTGCAAGAAATAAGAAAAAAAACAATACAAATACACTGGAGTTACAATTAGAATTATACAGAAATTATTAGCAGCCAAAATAAAAGACCACAGGTCCCGGAATCATATCTACTCACAACCAAAAGAACTAGGCCTGTGACCAAAAATATGATATTCTGCAAAATCATCTATAACATAGGAGAAAAAAATGGACATTCAATGAACTTGAAGATTTTCAGGACTTTCTATCAACGAAATCCAAAATTAATAGAAAATTTATTACATAAGAGTCAATAACAAACATCAATTACAAGGAACTCAAGACAGACAAATTGTTTATGTTTTTTATAAATAGAAAATGGATACCATATGTTTAAGATTGTCATCAATAATAGGGCAGCTCAAAAGAAAAATTGGAACAGAGTTAAGGCAAAATAGTAATTCTACAAATGAGGTACAGAGGAAGAATAAATGCAGAGGCATTAGAGGGGGAGTAAGACTCATAGTTTTGAAAACCTACTCAGGCAATACTACACATATACCATGAAGGGTATAGCACACTCCAAAATCTATAAAGAAATAAGCAGAGAGGGATGGGCAAACTGGGAAGCAAAGGTTATAGGAAGAAGAGAAGGGAGGGATCCATGGATAGAGGGAAGTTAAGGAATAGCAAAGCAAGATAGTACCAGTATTAAAGCAATGAGTTAGGAGGGATAGACAAAGATATATGTATATGTGGGGGAGGATGAAGTATATGTGTCTATGTATGTGAATGTATATATCTATATATGTAAACAGAAATATATCCTTTCTTAACTAATAGCCTCCTTGGGGTTGGGGGATATGAAAGGGGAAAAAAGAATAAAGTAAAAAAAGGTGAGCAGTAGAGAACAAAAAACAATTTACAAGGAAGCAAAGAAAAGATGGATGCTCATGAATATAATTTCTTTTATTAATATTTATACTTTATCGATCTGGTAATTTGTTGTTATATATTTTGAATTCTCTCTGATGTTCTGCTGGACAGATGACAATGTTCTCTTTTATTTTGTATTTCTTTTTTCTTATCTCTTTTTTAAATAAAATAAAATATTTTAAAAATTAAAAAAGAAAAAAAAAAAGAAAAGCAGAGTGGGGAAAGAAGACAAGAGAGAGATCCATGGATGGGGGGAGGTTAAGTAACTAGCAAGGCAAGTTATGGAGCAGAATTAAAATAGAAGAATTAGGAGGGATAAAAAAAGAAGTGATATGCACAAACACTACAAATAGGATAAGGAGTAGAATTTATCAGAAAAAAAAAAGTGTGGTTAGTACTCATTGATCTTAGACAAAGTCAAACTTAAAGATTCAATCAAAAGAGAAATCTGCATTATATGTCAACCATACTAATATTGTTTTAAATGCATGTTAATATATGGGAAAATGCATGTGTCTAAGTATATGTGGATATACATGTGTGTTGCTCTATGCATGTGTGTTTATAGATATATGTATAGCTTAGTGGTCTGTGGATGGCTGTGAATGTGTGTGTGTGTGTGTGTGTGTATCATATTAAATATATCTCTGCTTAACTACAGCTGCTTTGAGTAGGTAGGGGAGAAGGATGAAAGAGGATGAAAGGGGAAAAAATAAAGTAAAACAAGTGTGTGGCAGAGAACAAAAGAACAATCTACAAAAAATATAATTGAATATAATTTCTTCTATTATTATATAACCTTTCTTGAACTGGAAATTTATTGTTACATATTTTGAATCCTCCTTGATACCCTGGTGGACTCATGACAATATTGTGTTCTGTTTTGCTTTGTTTTCCTTTTCTATTTCTTTTTTCTATTCTGTTTTTTTTTAATAAACAGGAAAAAAGAAGAACAGTTCTTCAACTCCAACTTTTAAGAGACCCAATCATATATGTCAATGAGCTCTAGCCCAAACACTTCAAATAAAATTATTCCAAAATTATTTTACAAAATATTTACAAACCAAGTACAGCCCAACTTTACCTGTCCTTTTCTCATCCTTTTTTCCCACATTCCATCTCTTATCCATCCCTAGGCCTAAAATAGAGATTTTTTTTTTTAAAGTCACCTTCACCATGACCACAGACTAAAAATTTCTCATGTCGACAATGAGATATAACTTGAGGTCAATAAAGAATCTGAGGTAGTTTTATACTTTTAAAATTTTAGAAAGATGAAATTATTTCTCTAAAACCATTAAAGGCATTCTGAATGATTCACAGCCTAACTTATTTTTATAATTGTAATGAAACAGCTGGGATCAGTGTTTATTCATGGAATCATAAGAAATTTGCACCCCACCTACTAAAATTAGTTTCTGCATCTAAAGTTCCCATTTGAACATCTGACTGGGAACAAAACAGGCACTGCTCAATGCCAGAAAATAGAGGAAACAGACTAAAAGCATGTCTCTTTCTCACAAGAATTTTTTAATCCCCATCCTGCTTTCACTTTTCTTCATCCCCATTCATAAGTAGTACTTTAAAAATCTTACTCTTTAAACAAAGCTATTTGAAGGAAGAAGCTTTTTCTTGTGGAAGGTAAAGTCACTCAAGGTAAAGTGATTTTTGTAAAACTGTACTCATTTGTTACATTAACTAGTTTGACAGTAATTCTCAGGAGTTAAGAACTTTGAAGGTTGAGGGCGAAGAGAAAGGAACTATCATCAAGAACAAAGTAGACGTCAGAATATGAGTTTCTGAGTTCAGATTCCAGGTCTGCCCTTTATTACCTGCCTAAACTTGAACAAATCACTTAACTTCTCTGGGACTGAGTTTCCTCACCTATTAAATGAGGGGGAAGGACTACATAACCTCTAAGGCTCCTCCCAGATCTAAAAAATATAATTCCTATGATCCCAAAGACCAGAATAAGAAATAAATACTTCAATATCATTGTCAGTTAAAATACCATTTATTCCAAAATACACAATATATTTTAGACATTTTATATCATTAGTGGTCACTTATCTTAAAAAAAAAATAGGATATTTTCCCTAAACTTTCTTGATAGCACTTTTTGTGATAGAGGAAGGGTGGGGGACCTATTTACTGGTAGGGGAAATTCCAGTGAGGAAACTCCCCACCAATGGAGACCTACATCTGTTCTCTGGTTAAATGAATATGCTAGAGTGATAAAGTGAGATGGGGAACTTGAATTCAAGACTTCTTGACTCCTAGGATTGCTTTATTTTCATTACCATTACTGCTACTTCTTATTCTGTGATGAATATTTATTGACTAAGTATCTGATTATATCACTGAAATAACTATTAACATATTTTAAGAACTTATGCAATATAAATCTGGTAGAAAACTAAAGGCTTTTAGGGAGATATTGATTTTTTTTTTTTAAAGACTTGCCCAGGGTTACATAGCTAAAAAGTGTTAAATGTCTGAGGCTAAATTTGAAATCAGGTCCTCTTGACTCTGGGATCACTGCTCTATCCACTGTACCATATACCTTACCAAGAGCTTTTAGGAGAAGGAACTTTATATGCTAGCTAAGTCAATTCCTCTATGTTACAGATTAGGAAACATTAAGAGACTTTAAAATATTTGTCTAAAATAATGTAATTTATTGGTAACAGATGCATGGATAGAGATCAGTTCTTAAGATTCTTCAGCTATTCTTTCTATTTATATAGAATATGTGAACCAGATGTAGGATCACCTTGCAAAATGTGTACGGATGTATGAATTTATGTAGTATAGGTAGCTAATCTAGATAATTCAGATAAAAACAATATCAATAGCTTTCATAAAAGTATTTGGTAGTTAATACAAACCTACTTTTTGATAAAGTGCTATGTACTTTTTCCTTCTCTAAGATTGGTGGTATAAGTGTTACTGTTCCTATTTTGCAGATGAGGAAATTTAGTGACATCTAAGATAACACAGGTTGCAAGTATTGAGCTATAGCTTCTAGAGGAAACAGCAGTGATGAGGTCCCTTGACCTTACAGGCTCTGAAATAGAAGAAAACATTCTAACATCAAGAGCAGGAGCAAAACTAGAAATGAACTCTTTTCCTTGAAAGATCTTCAATCAAATCTCAAATTATCTTCAAAAGCGATTGCTTCTTTAATAAACTGTGAACAGGAAATTCTTCAGTTTCAGTTAAGATTAGGTGAATGGCAAAGTCATTTGAACTCTGTTCCCAGGAGTTGATCAGGCATGGGCAAATACCAAAAGATTTCTTCTGTTCAAATAATTTGTGTTGGCAATAAACTGAAACGTAGAAACACAAACCATATCTTTCGAAGAAATTTACATATTATTTGAAAAGGAATGAATTAACATATTTCCTTCAAAAATTAGTATATATTTCATTTTCTCTAAAAATCCCAAATCTACATACTTCTTAAAGCTCTTTTATTTTTCAGGCAAATCATTCTTGTATGAAATCTTCCCAGGAAATCATCTAACTTTGTTTACTTTATCTATGAACTAGATTGCTGTAAGGGTTAGTTTTAATTCCTCTAGATTATACTTATCCATAAATCAAATTATCATTTGCCATCTCTCACCAAATCCTTTTTAGAAACAATTTATTAAATTCATCAAATAATCACTTGCAAGAAAGCTAAATTTAAATATAGCCAATGAGTCTCAGACACAAAGAATGTATTATTCAACTCTCCTTTGGATCTATTTCAACTGGGTCCACAATGTCTAATATAGTACAATACATTATAAATACAATTTTAATCTTGTTGTGATGCCATGTAAAATAAAAATGGATGGAATTGTGCCAAGATAACTGAAAAAAAGGTGAACTCTATCAGTCATTATTATAAAAATAAACAAATAAAAATCCAGAGGAATGTCTTGAGTTTTTTAACTGATTTGCTTTAATAATTTACTCCTTTTTTATAAAAACCAGTAAAAAAATAAAAATCAAGGAGAATTTGTCCTTTAGGTTTAAATAAATATTCATATACAACTGAATGGGAAAATCTTAAGTCAAATGATCGAAATAATAATGACAAAACCCAGGTTAAAAAGCAAAAAAAAAAAAAAAAGTATCCAAAATCATTCAGATTTTTAGCTTTTTTACCTTTCTCCTAGAATGGACATCATTCTACTTTTTTTTTCAATCAAAAAAATTTACAATATATAGGATTTATAGGAATTCTCAGTAATTCACAAAATTTTACATTATGTAGTTTTTTATAATGAACATAAGAAAGGAATATTTACCTTAGAAGACACAGTCCTTAATTTAGGGTGAAGACAAGGGTGATAAGGGGAACCGCTGACTTGCTTGACCAGGGATTCTACCAAATAAATCAGGGGTTCCTCTGATTACCCCTGTCACATTTATATGCAAACAATGCCTTTCTTATCATTATTATTACAGTTGTGTTGAATACTAATTGACTTGAAGACAACATTTAATTACTATGACAAATCATATTGTGTATAGATGTATGTATGTGTATACACACACACACACATATATATACATATATATATATATATACACACACACACACACACATATATATACACACACACACACATACATACATTAAATCAAACTATAAATTTGCCTGTTAATGGTACTGGCTAATCTTTTGATTATCCATTTAAGCTCAAAGTACAATTTAACATGCCTTAAATATATCAGTCATGCTTTCAGAATTACATTACCAAATAATACTAGATCCAAAGTAGGAAATCATCTGTGACCATTTAGTTCAAACTTTTCATTTTACAGATGAGAAAACTGAGGTATCAAGATAATTTATGATCAAACAGATAGATTCATACAGGCAATATGAACCCAGTTTTGCTGATGTGCATTTTTATTAATTTAAACTCAAAAAAATTATTCCTCTTTCTTGATATTTCAAACTAATTTTGAAATTATTCTTTTCTGTATTATTTTCATTACTCTCATTTTTACAAAGTAAATTAAAATTTTCCAAAGAGAGGCAATGTGAGATAATAAATAAAAAGCTTTCCTCAAAGTCAGAAGACCTGATTTCATAGCCTACTTTTGAAACATAATGGCTTTGTTACCTGGGCCTCAATGCCCTAGCAATTCTCAAAGATTATAATTTGAGAAGAAGGTGATGATCTTTCTGCACTGGTAGATGAGTTCTTCACTAGGTGCTCCTTGTACTAATGAAATCATAGATCATGTCAAAAAAAAATTACAAACAAATCAGTTCTATCTGTAATATCTTCTGCATCTCAAATCTTAAAAAAATATAAATTTTTATATTGTAATCATTCAAGCTAATTTGTCACACACTGTCCTCCACACCCACTTTGTCTATTTTGAATCCTCCCACAGTAGAAATACTTATTTCAATGAGCAGAATAACACTAAACATTTGATGGCCATCTGATTACTGTCATGAATAGTGATGCAAAAAGGTTTATCGTGGGTGTGTGCCACTAGTCACTGAGATTTTATACACAAAACCTCAGGAACATGTTTTCCCTTTAGAAATATCTTACTATTTCAAAAGTATGTAAAGTTTACTTAACCTTTTTTATAGCTTTTGAACTTAATGCTGAAAGATATAGACAAGTATACAGATTTTTCTTTTTTAGAACACCAAGTCAAAATTTAGCTCTGTTTATTATTTCCATGCCAATTTTCTATGATTCAGCAGTGTTTAAATGAGAATATACCTCCTACTGAATTGTAGAAACAGGTGCTTCTAACTAAACTAAAAGGATTTGGCAGTTCCTTGACCTAACATTTCTGTGTGCATTAGTAAGACACTGCCTGCTGAGCTTCTCTGAGTTAATTAGAAGACCTGTGCAGCAATGAATGGCCTTGACTAAAAATACTTCCTGAAAGATCTCTAACAGAGTCAGAGGAAATGGGGGGAAAATAAAATACTGCCATAAAACACTAGTTCTGAAATGAGACATTTTGGGGTAGAATAAATAGTAAAATCCAAAAAAAAATGCATAAGGAGGAATAAAAAATACAATACCCTAATGATATTCTTCTCCATTAAAATTTTGGTTGATCTACCAAGGATTATGCCAGTGTCTGCCACCAGAAAAATACAAACAAAACACTAATCATGTGATTACTTTGGTGACATTCTGCATCTATGCTACTGAAACTTTGAACACATTTTGTGGATTCCTTATTTCTACCCTGTGAGAATCTTCAAAAAAAAGGTTTCATTTTTGGCGCTAGTTATCTCCTGACACATGTGGCCTGTGAAAAGAGGAGAAAAATAGATCTCTACATAGGAAATAATTAACTGAACTGCGCTATAGGATACTATTTCATAAGGTACACCCTGATGTAGTAAAAATTACATCTGGTTGCTGTGCTCCAGGAATTTATGCCAGGCCATCTATGCCAGTCAAAAAGAAAGTTTAAAAACTATGTTTAAAAATCATAATTCTTTTTCTTTTGCTTCGATGAAATGTTAGCTTAAATTGTACTTAACAACCAAAGAAATAAAGGATAGGGCTCAGTCATATTGAAAAGAGTCAATGTCAAAACTATGATATTTTGCATGTATATTATCACAAATTTTCAGGTTCTGAAGTACCAAATGTCACCTCTATTATGGCAAGTTGTACTTCTTGTCTCCTAAACACCATGTCTAGCTAAAGGAAAAAAAAAAAAAAACTTAAAACAGGGATTGTTTACTTGAAATGTTTTAAGGAAAAAAAAAATGTCCCTTCTGACCAGTATCAGGGATTGTAAAGCATTCAGCAATGTTGCTTGGTTGAACAAGATTGTGTGACTGCCAATATGCTGCCCCAAAAGGAACATTTTTGCATCTCAATAGACCATCCAATATCAACAAATCTTTAAACTATAAATTCAAGTCCTTTAAGTAAACAGAGAAGAGCATCTGCATTGTGCTGTCTTTGTGCCACTTTTACAAAATGAACAAATAATACTATTTTGTACTTATCTAACACCCAGCATCTGAGAATCTCAAATTGTTTTATAAACATTAATTAACTAAGCTTCACAATACTTCTGTGAGGAAGGTAGGTATTATTATCCTCTCTTAGAGATGGATCAACTGAGATTATGGGAGGCCCTTCCCCAAAGTCACAGTCAGGTAGGGGGACTAAGTTAGGAAATCTACTTAACTGCACTGTGGTGATAGGACTATATTGTGGATGTACAGAAAACTAAAATTCAAGAAAACATTTAAAGACACAAATGGCACCCAAATACTGGAATCCCCTTGAAAATTAAAATATTTTTCAAATTGAAATCTTCCTAGCTATGTGAAGAAAATAGTGCTTGGATAAATCTTTAAAAGCAAGTTCAAAGTTCTAATTCTGTGATAATCTGTATAGTTCAATAGATTAAGAACATCTGTATAAAGGACACATCCAATCAATCAAAATTTGATACTCCACCCTAGCCTTCTTTTCATCTCACAAATTATTCTTTACTATTGGACAGGAAATAGGATAAACACTAGGTCAAAGAATGCATCAGTTAAACTTAAAAAACATTTTTGTAGTGTATTTAATATCTAAAAATGCATTAGGCATTATTGAAATATTTAATTAGCTTAATGGCATATTCTTCCTTTTGCATAAATAAATTTAGAAGTTGAGATGAAAATTACTATGAATTTAATGAAGTTCAGTTGATACTTTCAATTTTTTAGTTCAATCAAAAGATCTAAATCCAGTAAATATTTCTTACTTAAGTTCTCTTCAAATAAACATCCAAATATGTGTATGTAAACCCAAACACACATATTAGGATTCACACATGTGTGTGTATATATATATATATAAATATATATTATACATATGTACATAGATAATTTGTATAAATTATTAAAGGGGAGAAACTATGTATTTTACATGTTATAATTGAAGGGGAAATGCTAGAGTAATTCAGTTTAAAATATTTTTTAAAA
The DNA here is from genome assembly GCF_016432865.1 of Antechinus flavipes. Lineage (NCBI taxonomy): Eukaryota > Metazoa > Chordata > Mammalia > Dasyuromorphia > Dasyuridae > Antechinus > Antechinus flavipes. Next base: position 605,807,578 of record NC_067398.1, read on the forward strand.
TGTTTAATTTAATATTTGAATTTTTTTTGGCTATGTGTTCCCCTTCTTTCTCCCTCATAAATCCTCAGATTTAGTCACAACTCTTGGGTTAGCTCTTATCTATTTGAAAATAATGTCATGAAAAGTTACATCTTTAGGGTCCAAGATGATTCTGTATTTGAATTATTTTTATTAACTATTATTCTGGAATCAAAGTTCCATACAATAACATTCTTATGTCTGCATATGAAATTATGCCAAACCAAAGAAAAGTTTTATAATCTTTTAAATGCTTCCCATTCATAAAGGTAATGATTTTGTGGCACTAGTCTGTGGCTAATCTAGTAAGAACAAGCTTCTTCTGAGAAAGATATAAAAGACTATCTAAATTTAGAAGAAAAATGCTATCTGTGAAACTTGACACATAATCTCCTGTTTAGGAATATATTCAGAACATGAAAAAATATAATGATAATAACAATAAAAAAAATACAGATGTATTTCCTCCATGACTAGTTCCAGGGCTGTGTGTAAAATGTTGAAGCAAATGAAAAACTATGTCACATGAGGTACAGGTGAGGGAAGTAATGATATTTCTTTACAGAAAATTAATACATAGGTGTCATAGGAGTTTGAGCAGAAAGAGATCTTATGAGCCATCTAGTACAAACTACTCATTAGGCTGAGATCTAAGAGAAAGAAAATGTTCTGCTCAAAGTTAAAAGTGGAATAAGTACTTCAGCTAATATTTATTAAGATATAGCAGAAAAGCTTCCAAATCAGATGATCTGAATTTGAATTCCACCTCTAGTACTGTCTACCTGATATTAGGGCCTAAAAAGATTATATTACCTTTCTGGTTCTTAGTTTCTTCAACTATAAAATGAGGGGATTAGGCTAGTTAGCCACAGAAATCCTTTTAACTCCTCCCAAGTATTTAGAAAGGAAGGAATCAAGAATTTATTAAGTACTTACTATATGTCAGGCCCTGTGCTAATTTTTGGAAATTACAAATATAAGCAAAAATAAAGGTAGCATTTAATAAATTCTTCTTCCTACCCTCTCTTTCTTCCTTTTTAATCTATCTTCCCTCCTTTTCTTCTTTCTTTCTTTATTTCTCACTCTTTTCAACTTCCCCCTACTCCCTTCCTACAGGGATGGAGATGAGAATAGTATGTTACTCCTCCCATGAGGTCTTCAGGAAAAGTCTGGATGACCACTTAGGGATGTTGTAGATATGATGTTGATCAGAAGAAGCCTGGACTAGCTGGCTTCTGAGGTCATTTCAATTCAAATTCTCAGAACTTCACAAAATAAAAAAAAAAAAAAAGAATTCAAAATGGGGGATGGGGCCAATTAATGACTTTTGGGTGAAACCAGATATTTTCTTCTAATATTATTCAAATGGATAATTTTAAAACTTGAACTTCTACAAACAAATGATATATCCTCACTTTGAACTGTCCAGCAAACTTCCAGTAAAAAACAACGATATTACTATTACTGTACTATTATCACTAGTAGATGTTGAATATTAAATTATTAAGAAAGTCACATTTTAGAAGAAACAGAGAAATTATTCCAGGCATGGGTGAAAGACATGGAAATCTGAAAACATAAGTGTATGTCAATGGAATCGTATAGTTTGGCATGTAGCAGGGAGATTTTAGAAAATAAAATATTAATTATCAGGAAGAGATACTATAAGGTAATAAATTGCCAAACTTAAAGTCAGGAAGCACTGGGCTCAAATTTCAATTCTGATACTCCTAAAGATCCTTGAGCAAATTGCTTAATCTCTATGTACCCACAGGCAACTGCCTAGAAATAATCTACTAAATCACAAGTGCTTAAATTTTTGCCTTTTATTCTTTTTTTCCCCTTCTAGACATCTCCCCAGATTATTCCTGTTGCAAATATTGTCTCCCACTTCAAATTATTTTGAATTTACTTATTTCTGTATTTAAACATTATGTATCAAACTTACTGAAAGATAATATCAAACATAATATAAGATTAAATATCAAAAATAATCTACTAAGAAACAGGAACTCTTGCATTTTCCCTTGCATCTCACTGAAAGGCACAATGCCTTGCCATATCCCTGTAATTTTTTTGTTTTTGATTGGATTTAATTCATTAAGAAAAAGTCTTAGTTTACTCTTATTATTCAAAATGGAAAAACAAATATTATCAATTGCACTGTCCTATTTCTGTTTTATGGCTATTATTATTCAAAGAAATTCTCAAATTATATTTTAATCAATATCATGTAAAAGTATAGTCTTTCCCTTTGATTTAGCAACGCTAAATCAATAGATGTAATGACTTTAGAATCAATTACATTCTAGATAGTATTGGGGGATACAAATTTCTACAACCAAAAGTAATATGGAACAAAAGATTTTCACTTCTGTTTCCTAAGTCAATAATAATAAGCATGAATTGTTTAAAAGTGCAATGAAAGACTGTGACTTGCTTTCTTTTAAAATTCAATTGATGAAAGCATTTTGGGCCCACTAAACCAATCTTATTAATTCAACCACAAATTAGAGTTCCAAAAATATTCTATCTTGCATAACAGAAATTAGAACAAAAGCTATAAAGTAATAAAATAATTATATCATTTTACATAATATTTTACTCATATTTGTGATCAAGTTTCCCTTCACCTTTCTGGAGAAGTACACATTAGGCAGATATGATACAGGGTCATTTGCTGCACTACTGCTTCAGAAGCTATTGGTAGAGATAGAAACAATAGATTTCCAAAGACAAAACAAAATATACCTAATAAGAAGCTACTTTATTGGTGGGGTAGAGTTGAAGTGGAGAAGGATGAGAAGGACTATTATTCCACAACCTATAAAAGATATGGCATGGGACAAGGAGCAAAGTCTTGCTACTACATGGAGAAGTCAATCAGATTTTGAATTATTTAATTATTAGATTCTGATATAATTTTAAATTGTTATAGTGTTAAAAGGATTCAGACAGTTAAAAGCTGCTGAGGAATAAGACATTTCAGTCTAATGAAAGTGAGGGGAAAAAAACCATCATTTTTTGAGTATAAATTCTGAATGTCAATTTACAAAAAATGCAGAATGTCCCTTGCTTCCCTAGGACAAGAAACTATAGAAATGCCCTAAGTTATGAAATCATAAGGAACTATAAAAGTTATTCTTAAAAAAAAAAGTGGGATTACTTATTTTTTGTTAATATAGAATCCCAAATAATAAAGATTGTTGAAAGGCCCACAATGGATTTTCTATTCTTGTGGGAAGGCAAGGGGGCACTAGAGGGGTTTAAAGAGGATTGTGTTTTCAAAGGGTTCATAAGGGAGATAATATAAAAAGTCCTTGTTCCACAATGAACAGAAAACAGATAACCCTTTTTTTATCCTAGTTCCATAATTGGTTTATAACCAATGCTTAGGGACATTATTCAATGATCCATCCAGGAGGCTATCTGGGAAGCTCAGACAACCTGAAGAAAGCAGGATGAGAAGAATCGTACATTCATTGGGAAGAATTATTTTCTCTCAGTGTTAGCTCAAGTAGCTTCTCCCCCCTATATATCTGGCCTGTATACTGTGGATCCCATAAATGAACTGGCTCATCTATATTTAATGGTTACCTTTTGAATTGAACTCTGAAAAGCCTAAATTGGAAGAGCCCCTTCTGTACTTAAGCAGAGGTTCTAAATCTCCCTAAATCAGCACTTTCTTAGAATTTAGATAGAAAATATTCTCTGTGATAATTTAGATAAAAAGTAAATATCATTTTGAACATGTGAATTTCCAAAATAAAAAAAAAAAATTCTTAATCAGGATAAATGTATAGTAGTACAAAAAAAAGAGAGAGAGAAGGAATATCATTTTACTTAGAGTCACTTTTTATCTATGAAAAACATTGTTCTTAAGTCTTTCTCCCTGGATGATAAAAAGAGCAGAAAATAGCCTATTTTTCCTTATATTGTGATTTGTCATACTCATCACATTTAGCTTTTTCTCAGAAACCCTCCCCCTACTCCTTTTTCCTGGCAACAAAACAATAAGCACTGCTATTAGTATGTAATTATATTCTATGTTTTACCAAACATCACAATTCTGTAATAACATCACAGTGAGAGATTTATGTTCTTAGTGTTTGAGTTTTCTGATATCTTGCCTATTAAGTATGAACTATTACTCCATTTTGAAATTTAAAGAGCATTTAGTTATTTCAGTGTAACAGATGTGCATCCTTCTTGGGTTCTAAACTTTTCTCCTTCAAATCTCCTCATCATCATGCATAATAGGCAGGAATGATTAACCAAGGTTCAATCAGAACTAATAAAAAAGACAAACAAATGATTGCTTACCATTGTATCTACTCTGTGTCTTATTACACAGGAATGACTTTGCCAACTTAACTTTATGAATATGAATTTTCAAATTTATATGGATAACGTGATCTTTATACCATATGATCCTAAAAACAAAAACAAAAGCTATGTTCCTAAGAGAGGGATTTTGGTTCTTATTCTTGTTAGCATTAAAAAAAAAAAAAATAAGTTTCCTACCCGTAGCAGGGACTGTGACTCATCCTTAGACTTGTTTTCACCTGATGCAGGATATTGCTGTGTAAGGGATCCAGATTTCTCTCCTCCTCCAGTGGGCACTCCTTGCATGAATCCCTTGGTCTCAACAGGCAAGCCATAAATAGGTCGTGCCAGATGGGCAGCTTCTACATTAGGGCTATCCCTTAAAGTCTTCGGCTGCTCCTGTGTACCAGACACAGGAGTTAGGAGACCTAAGCTTGCTTGAGTATAGGATGGGCTACCTCTTAAAATTTCTGTCCCTCTCCAGGTCACATTTCTAAGATCATCACTGGAACCATCAGTCCAACCTTTGTCCTTAAGCCCTTCCTTGTCTTCCAGTTTCTCTCTCTTCACTATGGCATCAGAGACTGGCTCCCCCATTTTAGAATCTGGATTGATTAGACTATAGACCTTGAGGTCAATTTTGGGCTCTTCCTTGATAGCAGACACACCATGACTATCATCTTCTCCATTGGCCGTAGTGATATCCAATTCTTGGCAATGCACAGTGTTGAAGTGCTCTAGTAGTGACTGGGTATCAGCAGCTGTGAAGCGGCACTGACGGCATTTATAGCAGTTATGTGCTCTCCTAAAAAAAGATGAAGGGGAAAAAAATCCATTTAAAAGTCCATTTAAAACCCATTCCTAAGATTTTCTTCTTTCTAATCAATCTTAAAGTAATCTGCCTTATTTCACACACAGTGTAGAAAGTGGAATGAGCATTCATTTTATTTAATTATAGCCTTTTATTTTCAAAATATATACATGAATAATTTTTTATATTCACCCCTACAAAATACTGTGTTCTAATTTTTTTTTCTTTCTCTTACTCCATCCCAAGTTGGCAAGTGATCCAATGTATGTTAAACATGTGCAATTCCTTTATATATATTTCCAAATATCAGAGCATTCATTTTTTGAGCAACCAAAGTTGAAGTACAGTTAACTGAAATTTTTATTTCCATATTTTTTTAAAGTGTGATTTTTTTTAAATGTGACTTTTCATTTTGTTATACCAAGTATGCACAAGCAGCAAAACAGTTTACAAACACTATGACAATTAGCTGTTGGCTGTATAATGATGTCTATTTCATACAGGAAAACAGTACCACAGAACTATATAGGTATCAAGGTATCTTGGAAATTATAAAGCCCTACTCCCTTACCTTACCCTTACAAGTAAGAAAACTGATGTAATGGGCTGAAATTGAGCAGGTACACTGAGATCTGGACAAGCAAGCACTTAAGGCTAGTTACCAATTGGATAATACTCTATTAGCATTTGCTTGGAAAATGGCCACCCCAACATTCTGTGCAAGCTCGATCTGTTGATATATAGAGAGATGAGGAGGAGGGATAAAAGGGTAAAGTAAGAAAGGCAGAGTGACTCTGTGTCGCCATTCTTGTCACGTCCACAAAGAATAAAGACCAAGGACTTTTGCTTATCCTGATTCCAGCTGATTCTAAAGTATCCTGGGTGCTAACACCATCATCACCCTTACCTCACCCTTATAGGTAAGAAAAGTGAGAATGTGAGAGTTGAAGTCCTATACTCAAGGTTACACAAACAATAACATGAAAAACTGGAATCTAAATGGAGATCCTTTAATTTGAGATTAAATGTTCCTTCCACTTGATCACATAGTCTTTACTTTGCTACCCACACCATAATAGAGAGGTGAGGAACTCAAGATAAAAAATAAGATACACATTTTTAGACACTGCCAATGAGCATATTTGTTTTGCTTTATGACGCATATTTCCTACAAGGACATCATTTTTTATTTCCTGTTTAAAAAAAAAAAATTTCCACAAAGGAAGAAGATGGAAGGGTAGTAGAAATAAGGACAGCATAATAAAAGAGAAAGAAAAGAGAATCATTGAGACATTTTTTTAATATAGAGAAAGAAACAGTGGAAAGACCAAAAAGAAGCATAAACAAACAGGACAGCTTGAAAAACACAGTGAATTTGCTATGCGTTTAGAAAATGTATAACATGATACACATGATAGAGACCTGAAGCTTTTTGCACATTCCATTTTTTGTACTATGCTCTGTACATGGAAATGGCAATTCTATTTACTGTTGTTTTTGTTATATAATTGATATAAGATTTCCTTCTTCTTCCTTCCCCCTCAAGTTACATCAGTCAGATACCTTTTCCCCACTATCTCTTTCTTTATCCCCTTCTCATATGAAAGGGTAGCTTCTTGGAAAATTCCTTCTACATGCAAAAGTGATCCCATATTTCATCCTATTTTCTTTTACCAATTATTCCCTCTATCATTTCCACTTTCTCATTTATCTTTAATCTTTCCCTGTTTACTATTGCTTTCATATTGTCTACATCTATGTATCCCTTATCCTAAAACAAACAAAAACCCTCACCTGATCTATCCATATCTACGAGTTATTATCCCATGTATTTCCCCTGTCCCCCAGTGACTATACTCACTGAGAAGGCAGTCTGTAATTCATAGCTCTAATTCATTTCCTGTCATTCTCTTCTTAACAGTCTGGATTCTGATCTCATCAATCAAATGAAACAGCTTTGGCCAGTTACAATTAGCTCTTAATTGTCAAATTTAAAGGCCTACTCACAATCCTCATCCTTCTTGATCTCCCTTGAATGCAATTTTTGACACTATTAATAACCTTCTTCTTGTTACTGTTCCAGATTTTCACATAAGTGCTTTCTTCTCATTGCTCTTCTACCTGTCTGCATGTTCCTTTTCAGCTTCCTTTATTGGCTTTTCAATAAGGCCATATCTACTAATTGTAGATTCCCACACACACACACCTAAGACTCTCCTGGAATCTGTCCTTTTTTTACTTCATCTCCCCTCTCCTCTTCTCTTCTCATCACTCCTCTTCCCTTTTGCTTACTTATCTCATCAACTTTCATGGATTCAATTATCAGCACTATGCAGCTAATTATCACTTCTATTTATCTAGCCCTAACCTCTTTCCTGAGGTCTAGTTTTACATCTCCATCTAGCTATTAGGTATCTCAAACTTAATGTCTCATGGAAATCTTAAATTCAAAATGCTAAAAAGCAAACTCCTTATCTCCATCCTCCCAAGTTTTTTCCTCTTCCTAACCTCTCAATTACAATTCAGGCTACTGACACCTTTCCAGTGCCTCATGCTTATACACAATTTTCTTCAATTTCTCACTTCTTTAATCTCTACATTCAATTAATTGGCAAATCCAGCTGATTCTACTTTTATAACATCTGCCCCCACCCTCTTCTCTCTTCCCACAGTATGCTAGGATAATCCTCATCACCTATACTTGGATTATTTCAATTTTTTCTAGTTGGTCTTCTTCCTTGATTCATCTTATTATATTTAGTAGTCAAAGTGGTCATCCTAAAGTAGAAGTCACATCATGTCACTCTTCCTAGCTAATTACAATAAACTATACAATTTCCCTCCCCTCTCCCCATGCACCCCATAGATCAAATATAAAATTATCTGTTTGACTTTTAAAGTCCTTAATATTCTAGCTCCTTCCTTTCTTTCCAACGATATCTTACTCCCCATTGGTTACTCTAAGATCTAGAAACACTGGCATCCTTTCTGTTCCAAGCATTAGAGAATAAATTTCTCTACTCTAGGCATTTTCCTTGGCCTTTTCCTATTCCTACAATTTTTTTTTCTCTTCATTTCAGCCTCCAGATCTCTCTGAATTTTTTCAAGTATCAGCTAAAATGCCACTTATGTAAAGCCTTTCCAATCCCTTTTATCTTACAACTAAGTATCTCCAATTTATCTTAAAATAGGTATGTATGTATGCGCACATATACACTATATGAGTATGTATTTATGTGCACACATATACATACTATACATACATATAAATACACACATATCTAAAATCATAATTGTTTGGTCATTCTTACTCCAATAAACAGTGAATTCTTTAAGATCAACTACTATTTTTGCCCTTGTATCTCCCAAACTTAGCAGGATATCTGCTATATTGTAAGTGATTAATAGATATATACTGACTTGACAAATAAAACATCTTCATTTTTATATATGTGAATACATTAGGATTTCCTACTTGGTTAAATATTTTTTTCCTATCTTATTTTGCTGAATTATATATACATTAGGATTTCCTACTTGGTTAAATATTTTTTTCCTATCTTATTTTGCTGAATTATACTTAAGTAATATTTTTCCTACCATGGATTCATGATTTTTGAAAACAAGTCTGTTGCTGCATGTTATAATGTTCCATTATATAAAAAAATAATCTCTACATTGCTATTTACAAAGTGCTTTTTTATTACCAATTTAAGTCTACAGAGTCAATGAAATAATGGCCCCACTATTCTAAATTATTTGGAAAAAAAGGCTCATGAAAAGCCTAAGTTTCTCTTAAGATATTTTTATTTATCTCTAATTAAACTTTTTAAATTTTGAAATAAAAATTACTCTAGAAATACCTGAATATATTTAGATATTTGTTTTGTTAAAGAACAAGAATGTTCTTAAAGCTTAACTGATAGGTTAAAGAATAATAGATTTAGACCCAGAAAAAATTTCATACATCATCTGGCCCAACCCCTCATTTCCTAATTAAAAACTGAGGCCCTGAGAGGTGGGCAGATTTGTCCAACATCACAAAGAAAGTATTAACTAAAGTAAGTGTTTGAACCCTGAGTCCTTAAATTCAACTCCAATATTCTTTCAACTGGACTGAGTTCTGTATGGGTGTACTTGGTATAGATAGAATAATACAAACCGGCTTGTACTATTAAAAAAAAAAAAAGTTTGCTTTAGTACTGCACTGAAGTGCTTTGTTAAACATGTGCTACTTATTACATTGAAACAGTGTGTTACTTATTATTAATACACATCAAAGAAACAAAATACTTTTTATGACTACCCTATAACATAACAATATATTTTATGCTCTCTATAAAAGATATACACACTTTAAAACATAACTAAATACCATACTGCCCTGATTTTTCACCTAATTCTCTAATAGCTTCCCCTATAACCTTTGTCATGGAAACACTTTGTCCTTTTTTTTTTTTTTTTTTTCATACCCAAACAATTCATTGCCTAAAGGTTTGTATTCGGTACTCACCACCTCTCTCGCTAAACTCTCTCCATTTCACAAATGTACTCTACATTTTATGTTTTCAAATATTACATTTTTACCCATGACTCCATAAATTGTATCTATGGCCCTAATTCATTCCCAAGCTCCAAACCTGCATTTCTAATTGCCTAATGATACAAAATAAGTGGAAGAATTCTAGTAGAGGTACAACATCTGAATTCTAACCCCAGATATAGTAGGTGTAGATATAATATAGTTGTAAAGCAAGTATTTACTAACTGTACTTTATAGATAAAGAAATTGCAGCTCAGTTAAATGAAACAATATGCTTAAAGTCACAGAATTATTGTCAGAGTAGGGACTTGAACGCAATACACATTGATCCAATCAGCTTACTATCCTAAAGCTTAGGGGAGTCACTTAACCTCTTTTCCATCTCAGTTTCCTCCTCATTCAAATGAAAGTTAATGTCAGATGATCCTTTTCCGCTTTCAGATGCTACATATGTTTAAAAATCTATAAAGTTGTTGATTCTTTTTCAATTATATCAACTTTTTCCTTATTTGTTTTTGGATTACTAATCTCTGCTTGTTGTTATAAATGAATTACCTTTTTAATGCATCTTATTTTTATTTAAGTGTATGACCTGTTGCCAATTAGAATTATTTTTGTCATAATATGCATAATACATCATATAATAGATATAAACTACCAAGAAATGGAAGGATATGTTCTCAGAAAAGTGAAAAAAAAGACACTGGTGGAAAAGGTTGCGTGGCCAACTAAAGACCACCAGAAACATCATATTTTGGTCATTTGCCACCTTGATTCATAGTGCTCATGATGAGTATTAGAAAAAAAAAAAACTACTATAATTATATAGGTCTTAGGGAAAGGGGGAAAAAAGAGCAACTTTCTGAAAAATTCAAAAGGACCTTCATAACAAGTCTTCATATATCCTGATTCTTGATCATTTCAATGTGAATTTGTGCAAAGGAAAGGAGAATAAATCTTGTTGGAAAATATAGTTCAGATTATGGAAACAATATCATTCAAAGGCTTGTGTGGAAAATTAAGAATCCTCATAACTGCATATAATGACAAAATTGAACTGTAACATTTTAGTCTAACAATCTCATTTTCTAGATGAAGAAAATGAAGTCCACAGGGGTGGCAATTTGTCAAAAGTTAGAGGCATAAGTAAGTGGCAAGATTGGAATTTGAATCTAGGAATTTTATTCCAAATCAAGATTCATTTCACTAAGACTATCAAAATCATTTTCTTTGAAAAGAGAAAATAAAAGTAATACATGTGGCAAATACTGAAAAGGTTTCAAATATGAAACTGACTATATTAATAAGCAGGAAATGGGATATTGATATTTATGAATCAATTTCCAGTTGAAATCTGATTAGAACAATAGTTAAAATCAATTTCAAAGGAGAACAAAAAAATAAAAAATGAGAACATATTGTGTATAATTAAAATTTTAATACAACTTCTTTAAACAGGCAATTCCTCTTACTACCCTTATCCTCCAGAATGAGAGAAGAGTTGGACAAAAATAAAGACATTGGATTTATCACCATTTCTTATAGAAGCTAACCATTACAAAACAGTAACCACAAAGATAAGGTAGAAGGAACCCAGAAACCACCTCAACAAATATTTAATCTCTTTGCCAAGGCTAGAGAGATGGCAGTCAAAGCCAAAATAAGTTCAGCATACAAATTCTTTTGTAAAACATTATAGAGGAGGAGAATGGAAGATAACAAGCAGTAGCACCTCACAATACAAAGAAAATCATTTACAGGGAAAACACAGAGGAGAGTTTGAAAGTCCAGATAACACAGACGATTTTAAGTACAATATGTAAACTATATAAAATATAAACATATTTTTAGTACAACATAAGCTAACATAAGAAGATAGATACCAACCTAGAATTCAATACTGACATTCTCACCAGGGAATAAATTTTGCTCTCTCTTAATGAATCAGATGTGTTGTATATGTATACAACACAGGAACATAAAGGTCCAATGTGATAATTACTTCATTACTTCATAATGTCTGAACACTCCTTTTCACCAAAACATATTGTGTTATATACTCAACATATGTAAATTTCTAGGCTTACATGTTTGCATGTATGTGTATGTACATGCATATATGTATAACTATCTGTATCAATATCTATTTCTATCAGTTTATGAGACAATTATTAATTATGAAGGCAACTAAGTACATTAGAAAACTGAGTACAAGAATTAGAGTCAGGAAATTCTAAATATGAATCCTGCCCTGGAGAATTAATAACTTTATGGCCACTTAACTTCCCAGAGCCTCGATTTCTTAACTTGTAAAATGCAGATAATAATAGCATCTACCTTTCAGAACTGTTAACAAATAAGAACAAAAATAAAAGAACAAATAAGATAGTAGGTTATTAGACAAAGGGTGTATTGTTGTTATAGTTGAAATTGATGGTCTAGCTAAATGCATACCCCTCCCCCCCCAAAAAAAAACAACCTTTCTCTGTAGATGATAAAACACTCAAAGAATAAGAATAATTTTCAAAATATTTTGAGTTGAACTTTTCTTCCAAGAAGAAAAAAACCATGTGAAGTAAACATTAATATAATATAATGTAATATAATATAATATAGTCTGTGGAGGAATCAAAGACATGCTTGATGAAAATCTGAAGTTTTTTGAAGTTGATTTTCTTCTCTCCACATCTTTTATGAGTGAAGAAATGTTCAAACTTTATTGATTCTAAGATCATGATTTACTGAAATAAAATGTTCAAATGAACTAACAACATTGCTAAAAACAACAAAACAGAAACAAAAACAACAACCAAAAAAAAAAATGCTCAGCCTATCTATGAAGTCTTTATGCTCATACTAAGAAAAAAAATCATTTTTTAATTTGGTAAAAAGACTTAATGCAATTTTGAAAATACAAATTAAAAGTAATTTTTTAAAAAAATTGTATCTCAATTTAACTCATGTGTTGGTTGTTGAATCAGACTTCAAATACTCATCCTATGCTTTAAAATAATCAATTAAAAATTTGTCTTTGGATTCAAAAAATCCCTATTTCTAGAGATTTTTTTTTCTTTTTGTACTTTATTTTAAAAATTGGCCACAGAAAAGAAATGTATTCATTTTCAAGCTATATACATCGTAAAGAGCTGTATCTATTTATAATTAACTAAGAAGTCTCATTTAATATACTGATTAATATTAACATACTAAGTTATAAACAGCTATAGAACAAGAAATATTTTGTTTTTTTGCTGCAAGGAGAAAAAAAAAAAACAGTGATTAAAAATATTAGATGACTAATATACGTAGCAATTTTTCCAAAGAAACTATAAGACTGAGATCTCTGAAAAGATTTTTACTCAAAGTTAGGTCTGATTTCTTTTACTTCAACTTTATTTGTTTTGAAACTATTTCAACCTTAAATTATTCTAATCCCATTTTTCTCCCTCATCTCCAAATATATTTTTAAGTACTGATTTATCTTCATTTCCTTCATAGTCAACATTTTTTCTTGAGTAAAACACAAAAAATGCAACCTTTAAAACAAGAAACTCATCATCTATTTTACAAAGTTCCAGTATCTTTGATCTCTACCAGCTTTGAAAATGGAAATTTTGTTTTTCTGACACAACCAATACTTACCCTGAAAACAGCTCACACCTTCAGCTAAATATAGTTCCAAGGCCCTGGGTACCTGCCCAACAATGAATTCACCACAGAGCTTCACATCTTCAGACTAAGAGTCTGGGTCTTCTAAATGACCCAATTTGAAATTCCTGCTTGGATGGTCAACTCCCTGAGTCTAAACATGTTTCAGCAAGAATTTTACTTTGATCTAAGAAACTAAGGATAGCTCTTGATATAAATGTTAGAAAATAAAACCTTTCAAGAGACACTGGTAATGATGTCAAGTAAAGGAAATGTGAGCATTGTTAAAAGGTGGTTTTTTTTTTTTTTTTTTTTAGTAAGTCATCACAATTAAGAACAAATATAAAAACCCTATATTTGAATTTAAAATTCAACTGCAAAAGGGCAGGATGAGAGTGGTGATGGTAAGAATGGATTTAAAAAATGTTCCTATGAAATGAAAATAGTTTACTAGAGTTTAACTGAACTACAAGCTGAATAGAAATCAAATGGGATTAAGTTGCTATAAAAGTTAATGCAATCATGTATTGAATTCTTACAAGTGGACTATTTATATAGTGGGAATTCCACTGTAATCTGCTATGGTCAGACCATATCAAAAATAGTCTATAAGATCTTGATACTTAATGTTTTAGGAAGGATATTGATAAACTCAGATCGATATAGCTAATAACCAATAATAGGCAAATTCATCTTTATGAGTTCAAATCTGGCCTTAGATACTAGCTAGATGACCCTGGATAAGTCCCATATTTGTCTCAGTTTCCTTATCTGTAACATAAACTGGAGAAGCAATGGCAAATTATCCCCAATATCTTTGCCAAGAAAATCCCAATTGAGTCATGAAGAGTCAGATACTACTGAGAGGTCAGAATAGCAATAATAACCAAGAAACATTTATTTTTTTAAAGTGCCTACTAAGTGTTAGGCACTGTACTGAGCATTAGGAATATAGATCAGATAGTCCCTGAAGTTTCTGAATGGGTCTAATAGGAGAAGAAACACAGAGAAGATAGTTAAAAAACAGATTCCATGATTCTAAGTTAAATTGTGCATAATAATATAAACTCCTGGATGTCAAAGAGTGTTTCATTTTTGTATCTATATTCTTGATGCTTAGAACAGTATTTGGCATAGCTTAGGAATTTAATAAGAGCCTGTAGATTTATTGTCATATGGAAGAAGAATTAAATTTATTTTATGTTGTCCCTGGAAGACACACTCAAGAACAATGTGTGGTTTTTACAGAAATGAAGATTTTGTCTCAATATAAAGAAAAACTTACCAAGAAACAGAGCTAAAAAAAGTGGACTAAATTATCAATTATATCACTACTTCATCATCATTGAAGGTTTTAGGGTAAAGATTAATAATAATCATAGCATTACATTGTGCTTTAAGGTTTGTAAAATGTTTCACAAATATTTCTTTTTATTCTCCCAACAATTATGGAAGGTAAGTGTTATTGTTATGCCCATTATACAGATGAAGAAACTGAGGTAAAGATTAAAGGATTTGCCCAAAGTTAACTAGCTAATAAGTATGAAAAACTGGACTTGAACTCAGATCTCTCTGACTCTAAATTTAACACTCTACCCAGTAGGTTATTAGCTGTCAAGAGATTTGACAATTGCTAGTTAGGTAGGTTAGAGAGAATATTCTTCCTCAGATAACAGCTACTGGAAAGCTACTAATATGCCTCCCCCCCCCCATCCCCCATAGGTCATATAGAGAACCACGAAATAATACAGCCCAGTGCAAAGGAGGAAGCTTAGGATTTGCTAAATGACCTTCCAAGACCACATAATTAGTGAGAGAGACAGGATCTAAACCCAATGGGAATCCAATGGTCTTTCAGTGTTAGCTAACTCATATTCTTCTGTCTTCTATTATATAGTACCTTTCTTAATTTCTTAGCAACAAATGTGATTTTCTGCATTATAGTGTAAAAGTAAAGGGTAGGATAGCCAAAAGAGAAAAGGGGGAGAGAGAAATCTGTCTATATTTATTTTATATTGCTTTTCATAGAAGAATAAAAAACTGAATAAATAAATTGTGTTATCTGTGATTCATGGTATGAACTCAGAAAAATCCCCTTCATCTCCTAAGGTTTTAATAGAAACACAGATAATGATCTTATTATCTTCACAATTCAGATGCTTAAGATTATGCATCTGACTACTATTAGTGAGAAGGAAGTAAACTTAAACTGTTCAATCTTTCAGGCCATTGAACACCACTTAGTAAATTGGAAAAGGCAATCTACTAAAAGGTACCCTGGAGGCCTGAAAGAGTTAAGGTATCCCCTCAGTGCAGTACACTTTTTTCTCCTAATAATATCAGACCCAAATACATGATTAAAGTGCAAATAATCACATTTAGAGGAACTTTTATTATTCTTCCTTTCAACTATATTATCAATGGTGCTAGGATTCTTATCATATTCGCTACAATAAAACTCTCCTTGTCCTCATCAAAATTATAGTGAAATTCCCCAGAAGATCAATGAGAACTTTAAACTGTAAGTGTGTATCAGTCACAGTCCTTACCTGAATTCTATTTCTCTTGTCAGTGTCTATTTTTCAGGCCCAAGCAAAGAGTTTATGACAAACAACATAATTTTCCTTTTCAAACCATACTATACTGATAATGTTCAGATAGAACACTAACTAAAAGGAACAAAAAATAAATAGTATTAAAATGGTAATTAGTAATTTGATGATTGGTTATAATTTGATATATTAAATTATCGATGTTATACGGAACACAGTTCTTTGTTGCTGCTTTAAATACTTAGAAATTTTCTTTTGTCTTGGAAAGAATGGAAGTATAATATACAATATGATTTTGTAAGCAATGTTTCTCATTGCTGCTGTTGTCATATAATTCTCTTTCATATAAGTTTACTGGGAAGTCAAATGCTGTGCTGCCATACACTATTTTAGTTTTAACTGTATTTGAATATGAGAGATAACATATAATGATTAACATCTAACATAGAATTATGACATTGGAACACAATTATAAACTGTCTCAGGCCTGAGAAAAGAAAAAGAAATATTGGTTAGCCTACTTTGAAATAAAGACAAATCATTACATTTCTTGGAATTTATCAATGCTGTTTTTAAAATTTACAGAATGAGTTATCTCCCTTATCGATCTTTCAAAATTCAAGTTAAATATCACCTCATTCATAATACCTGGCATCATCATCAAAGCAATACATGACCTTGAATTGCTATAGAATCTGTATTATTCTTACAACATATGCTACTTTCTATATTATGTAGTAATTACACATGCACTTGTCTTATCTACTCTGCTAAGTTTTAGGCTCCTCCAGATCAGAACTTTATTTTGTACATATCTTAATATTTGTATACATATTTGTACTCTGCCTTCTAAGTGGTAGACAGTCAACAAACAATATAAGATGAATAATAAAAGTATGATAAAAGCACAATAGTTATAGGTATAATACCATGTAAGTTGTATTCCATACCTAAAGGCAACTAGAGTGGAGAAATTTTAAGACGCACAGCCTTTTTGTGCAAATGTGTTCTTTTGAATATCATAATTTAAAATGCTTTCAGATTTCAGGATACCTATAGAAAAATAACTTGTATAGAAATAAAAAAAAATCATATGTAGTATCATATTGCAGGTCTTTCTATAACTCTCATTTCTGAAGCAGTCATTTCATGGTGCTATTTGAGCTTTTTATGGATGTTCAAATACAATAGCGATTTGTTGATCAGTAGCCATTGTGATTATAAAACTGAAAGAGAATTCAGAGAGAGATCTCAAAACAATAATTAGCTTACCTTTTCTCAAGCTGAATCACAAATAAATAGTTCTAAAAAGACTGCTTTATACCCAATTCAAAGAAACCAAAAGGTTATGTTGAAAAATATAATTTATTCCTCCTTTCCTTCTGATTGCAATGTCAAATGCTATAATGATGCTACTTTACACGATCCCTTAAGATTTCAATACTTAGTAACTTTACATCCCAGCAGCATCTTAGTTTTATAAAAAGTGTGAGTCATTTGTAAAGTGTTAGTTGACAAGTACATTAAAGTGCCTATAAAGATGCTGGTTGTTTATACACAATTAGTGAAAATATTTTCTGTTCTGAGTAAGGCATGACCATTCTCGTAATAATGTTAGTCATAATAGTCATTGTACAGATGAAGCAATATCATATTTGCAAGATACTGCTTTTAGTCTTTTTATCTCTAAATGTTAAACTTCACTCCACTGAGTTATCAGTGGCAAAGAATTTTTTCTCTATTTTTTTTTTTTTGCTTCTTCAGTGGATAGGATAGAGTCAAAGTAACAAATAAATTGTAAATATTAGCCAATTAGCCCTAAGAGTCATCTATTCATCTACACATCTTACAAATACATTTAAATATCATCAAGTGGAATGAAGGATGTTAAAACCAAATTCAACAACTTTTAAAATGACCACTGTAAAAAGGATGAAATGAAAGAGGTTGCATTTAAGTATATTTTAGCAGATCAGAGAATATGAAAAGTTAACCATTCTTTTAATTTGTTACATTTCTGGCAATAAGGACTGAAAGTGAGGCACTGTAAATGGATAATTCCATAGAATGATGAAAAAAAAAAAACACCTTAAGAAAATATTTTAGATATAAAGATGAAGGAGAATTTATAGTTGTATAGAGTCAGATTGACCCTAAAAGTTGGATGCACAGGATCCATATAATTTAGCAGAGAAATAAACATAAGCATTAAAAAGTCTATCACCTATCTAATATAAACAGTTCTATGACACAGAAAATCCATTGATAGAAAATGGAATTTTGTAATTCAATTCAACAAATGTTTTTCAAGTACCTACAAATATTTTTCAAGTATCCAGTACTAAGCCAAGCAGAGGAGATACAGATACAAAAAGCATAGCTAATGACCTCAAAAAGTTTACAAAGCCAAGAGAATATGACTAATCATATGTTTTCAGTTTCAGTTTTCTCACAGTATTATATTAATTTAGGGAAGACGTGGGTTTCCCCACCACACTATTTCCCTTTTACATTATTTCCCATTAGCAATAAGCTAGCCACTTTATGATGAATTATTTGACTGAGGATACCCATGAAACAAAGAAAAATGCAAAATGGACTTGAGTAATGTGTGCCTTGCCTTTTGTAAAACAGAGAAGAAAAAGAAACAGAGTTCTGAGAATCACAGAGTCCTTAGACTTATAAAATGGAACTCTAAAAATGTGATGTCCTTATCCAGTGACCAATAAGGACATTACTGAAATAACTAAATCATATTAATTCTGATATTCCTGCTAAAAGGACCAAGAAAAAACAAAGTTTCATGAGACTTCCCATGTTCTTTAGAAGTTGGCAGAATTAGGTTTTTTAACATACAGATGTTCTCTGACGAAGTCACTGAGTCCCTTAAAATCAAATCATATATGGATATGGAAAGAATTATTTGGAAATAAGAAATGAGGGAAGTCAAAAGCTGATAGACTACACAGAAACTAATGCCTCTATATCACGAATATATCTCGTTTAAAAGAGTTGAGAAGTATTGTGAACAACTAACACAAAATCAAATCATAAAGGAAGACTATAATTTAAATTTACTTTAGAGTCTAGCTATGTAACTTTGAGCAAATCACATATACTCCCTAAAATAAATTTGTTTTTATTTTTGTTTTTGTTTTCCCCTAGGAATGCTGTTTTTGTAAAATGAAGGAATACAATTCAATGAACTCTAAAAATCATTTCATCTTTAAATCAGTCATTCTAAAAATTAAATTATTTATAACAAAAACAAAGCAACTAGTTTCTGAGGTTAGAGTCATTTCTATAACATCTTTGTACATAGTTTTTTTGTTTTGTTTTGTTTTGTTTTGGTTAGAAAAAAATCACTATCAAATTAGGAGAAAAAATAAAAGGTAAAAGATATGTGTAATTGAAGCAACTCTAGACTCAGCTATCTAAATGGAAAAATGTGAAGTAGATAAAAGAATAGATATTGGCACAAAAAAAAAATCACCTTTTCTTAAAATAGCGTAGCTAATATAAAACCATTACTACAAAAGGGAGAGCATAAGAGCCTGAAAACTACATTAAAGAGCAAATACCTGATCTCTTTGCCAAGTAGAATAATGTGACAGCCAAAGATAGCATTAGTTTAGAATATAAACTGATTCACAAAATCTTACAGGAAGGTGGTGGAAAAATAATAAGCGGTTTGTACTCATAAAACAGAGAAAAAGAGTAGATAGGAAAAAAAAGTTTATATAAAGCTTGACAAGACATTCAATTGACCCAGATTATCCCAATAGTATCTCAGGATTAAAATAAAAGGATAAGAAAGAATAAAAAAATGAAAAAGATTTGTAAAACTCTTCATGACAAATATTTTTTTTATCAATGAATATGAAATCACATCTATACTCTAAAAAAAGGTACCTAATATACAGCATAAGACAGTAGAAATATCAATAAAGAAAATTTTAAAAGATGAATAGAATAGATTAAACCAATTGTATATCAAGGAAACCTGTGCAAAATTGCAAAACAATTTTGAAGGTATATATTCTCAAGCTATCTGAAAATATTTGTAGTATGCTACATACTTGGGGGGGAAATCATGAATCTTATTATTTCCCCTGAAAAAGAAGAAATTTAAAAAAGAATAGTTAACTTCCAGGCCATATTTCATCTTCCTAATCTATATGAAACTTTTATGATAATATTCACATATCTTAATGATATTCTTGATGAAATAGCAAGTTTTTTGACAAATTTTATATTACTACATATATAATTTTTATGATCTCACAATTGATTGAAAGGTACAGAGAATACAATATCCTTATATGTCTATTTGATCTGTTCACAAAATCAATTTTAGATAATAAAGCAAAATTTTAACATAGAGGATCTTCTTTAACAGAATGCCTCTCATACAAAATTATCAAAAAATAATTGAAAGTTGTAACAAGATAACTTTTTAGATAACCTTTCAAGTAGTAGTATCAGTCAGGCATAAATCAGTAAGAGACAAGCCTGCTAAAGATTTGTATGGCATGACACAGTTATGGAGGACATCCTCATTCAGTTCAACAGGAAAAGGGATTCCCTATGGTCGAGTGTGTTAGATGGCATCATAGTGATTATGTCAAGTACAGCAACATTGTAGAATTCCCAAAAATGAGATTCATAATTACTCAATAGTTTTGTTGACCAACTAAAAAAGAATGGGAATGCATGCAGAATTTATCTTAGCCAGACTTGGATAAGCAGCTGGTTGGACAACTTACATAATTGGTCCCTACTAATACATACATCTTGAAAAGATATAATTGATGGATAATGAAATGAGTTCAAAATTGAAAAGGAGGAAGAGGAGAGCAAGTTGGATTGTCATTCAAAGACTGGTCATTTGTTTTATTGATATCCAGGTTTCATACTGACATTCTTTGGAAAATTAGCTTTCTTCTCTTTGTGCTATATAATTGAGAGTCATCATATTATGGTCTCCAAAGAATTAAAGTTCTGGGCAACTTAAAGATCAATGGAGAGAGATTGGTGAATCTCTGAAAGCTAAAATAGGAATAATGAAAAACTATGGAGGAAAAAAATGAATGATCAGCAAATAATATATGGCTCATTTTCACATGGAAAATCAAGAGATCTAGATTAAAAAACATGTAATGTACACCACTTTTAGGGGTTTACAGGTCAAGATGGACAAGTGTTACTACCACTGATTTGGAAGATCCTCACAAACTAAACTAGTCACAGAGAAAAATCAAAGAATAATAAAGTTTTAGAGAAAAAATAAAATTACTTTTATTTCTGGTTAAATGCAATTATAAATCATACCAAAAGAGCAGTTTTTCACTAACTGCCCAAAACTGAGAAATGATTCTTCAGCTAAAACATAAATGTTTTCATTTCAAGAAAATGAATATTTATTACTTTACCAATTCAAGGCTAAATCAATGCAGATCACAACTCACTGATTGTCATATTCTCATTTGCCATTATGGTTGAAAAAGGTCATCATCATTTGGGGAATTATGTAACAATGAGTCTTGAAAAGAATTGAATGTCAAAATTGATTGCATAATCACAGGTTTAGAGGCAGAAGGCACCCCAGTGTTATTTTTTCTAAATCCTTCATTTGACTGGTAAGGTATCTGACCAAATCAAAGATTTTTGGTGTATTTGTAAACCAGATGATATATATTTGTAAACCAGATGAATGGGATGTGCCCATTCATGGTAATAGTACTCAGGTGCTAAAGAAGTTCAGGGAAGAGAGAAATCAGTATAAACTAGAATGGAGAAATGAAAATAGATTTGAAAGAAAGTTAATTGCTAAACAAACAAAGCAGAAAGGGAGAAGACTGATAAAGCTTACACAGTATTTTTTTTCTTTTAAAAAGGAATAATAATAAAAATTAGGCAAATTTGAGAGACAGTAAAAAATGATCTTTTGGGGGGGGGTAAAGTGAAAAATAAAAGCTGGCAAGTTGAAGAATGGGTTTTCCTTTTGGAAAGAAATAACAATAAAATGAAGAAGTTAGATATTATCTGGTGGGAACCAAATAACCACTTAAAGTATTTTGAATAAGAGAATAACAGTGTAGATTGTATTAGAAGACCAATTAAGTCAGACAAAGAAATCATTAGAAAAGGAATGACAAGATACAAGGTAATATAGACTTGAAACAAGATGCAGGGAAGAGAAAAATGGGAATGAATGGAAGTAGGAAGAATTAGCAACAAATATAAGATAACTTGGTTGTTCATTGAATAAAATCTATGTGGTAACAGAAATAAAACCAGATATTTATGGAAAACTCTAAAGGAATAGCATACATACTTGTGGTTTTACACTCAAGAGTTACAAATAAACACTACTCAACAGAAACTATAGCCACAGTTCCCATGACTACATGTCATAGAGTTCCCAATATTTCTACTTATGATTTTCACAGCTCATGACAGTAGCACTTAAAGCATTGAAAAGGCCAGATTACTCCTGAGTGCTCATTGAGAATGACTATTTAAGTTTTTCCACAAAATATTCATATAATCCTTCAATGCTCTTTGATTTCTATTCAATTGACCAACATAAGTAAGTTTCAATTCAACATAAGAATAAATTGAAAATCCATAATGGTTATTCAAGATAATTTTATCTTGAGAATAAACTGAAAATCCACAATGGTTATTCAACATAATTTTATCTTGAGAATATGACTAAGCTTCAGAAAGGTCTTTTTGTATCAGGCAAGCTTTAAAATATCTATACATATATAAACATATGGAGATGATATCACTATCATAGATAAGTATTTAATCAACAATTATAGTTAGGTAGCCTAAGGGAAATGGTATGTAATATGTACATGTAGATTATAATACACTAAACCTAATGAACAATGAAAAATATGACCAACAATAATAAAAGAGAAAAAAGACTGCCTAATAGGGAAAAGTAGAGATAACGGACAGACAAAATGTTGTTTCACAATTATCAAGAGAGAGTGAGGCTAGATCCTAATCCATTGGTTATATTGGTGAATTTATAAGATGGCATGGTCATAAGTTAAACTTCATGGGTAGTCATGCCTGGGTGACAATTTCCATCACTGGATAGCATAAACATCAGTGAGGTCCCAAATCTACTTGAGTGTGAGAATAGAATGTAAAATGAAGATTTCTTTTGAAGCCTCATTACAGCATAGAAGAGATTTTATATTATTGAGATAGCCAAAAAAGTAGAATTTTAGAATAAAAAGTCCTACCAAGCAAGAAAGTCTGTAATTCCACTGTCCAAGTATCAGACTAGCTAAGTTCAGAGAGACTTGATAAGAAAAAAAGATTTTGGATAAATTATATTTTTAGTCATTGCAATTATGAAAGATCATCTATTTTATTCTAAAGGGTTGTGATTTGTTTCAGTTGAATTACTCTCTTCAAGAAAGTTACATATTCATTTAACTGTTGCTCTGATATTTGTATATAAACCCATTATATACTCATATACAAACATTTTTATTTATATGTTTTGTGACATTTTACTTCTGTCACAGACTTTCATGCTTTCTTTTCTTTCACAAGATCCATGGGATATCCTTGGGAAACCACATAAAAAACCCCAAAAATGCTGTTCTAAGGTTTCTAATCTCTAACTTTGTCTCTTAATGTTAGTCTGTGTCTATGTCTGTATTTGTCTATTTACATAAGACTTTCAGATAGTCAAGAAATTAGTCTAGTAACACCTAAAACATCTCTTTGTTTAGAAGTAGCTATCATTCAATTTGAATATAACAAGAACAATAGCTGATGATATTTTACAATCTGACCTACAAATAAATGTTTCAGAGGACACAAGTAATCTATGTAATAAAGTAAAAAATTCAAAATGTACACAGTGAAAAAAACTATTTGATCTCAAAGCAAAGTTTTCTTAAATTTTACATGGCTTAGTTTTTACATTGAAATATTTCATTTATTTATGGCATTGTGAAAACAATTCAGTTAGATTTCTTCCTTATAAAAATATCAATTCTGAGATGCCTCTTTTAGGCTTATTCATTTATATTTTAATTTCTCAGTCCCTTGTGTTTTAACCAACAATGTACTGTTATGTTTGGATATGAAAATCTACTAATCAAAAAGAGAGCTACAATACCACTGAATTTGCTGGCAAAGAGTGTCAATTATTTAAGGACAGCCACTGGAAAAGTAACAGGGTATTTAGATTTGCCAGGATGGTTTATAATTTTTATTTTTCCAAGAAAAAGCGTTTCTAAACCTTATTTTAACTATAAAGCAAGCATAGCTATGAAAGCATCATTAATGTAGGTCAAATTAAAAGCTAATAGAAAAATGACCAATAGATATTTCATATATAGATTAACTAATCAATATATATACACTATATGACTATATGAAACAACTCATATTCAAAATTTGGAAATTTCAAAAACAATTTAAATATTCAGAATTGGCACACATAAGTATAATATATGTTAGTTTATTGTATATGTATCTTGATCTATAGATACATCATATACGTGTAGTGACCCATATATGCATTATGCATATATGTGTGATATGTATGTTTATGTGTGAATATGTGACCTAAATTGAGATTTCATTAGAGTAGGGAATTCCTAATAAAGAATTTCCTTTACCAATTCAATCAGTGAGTAGCAAACTATTGCCTGCCTTCTAGTTAAATCATTCTTAAATGGAAGGTATGAAAACAGAAGCAACAGGCTGAATTTGACTGTTGGATCACATTTTGTCAATCTGTAAAATAGATTGATAATTTTTCCTGTAAATTTTAGCCCTCAAGAGTTGCCTTGAGCACTAAGAGATTAAATGACTTGCTCAGGGTCAAACAGCTATTATGTGACAGAGGCAGGAATTAAGCCCTAAGTATTCCTGATCACATCTCTATCCAAAGTAACATATTTCCTTTCAATATACTAAGTTAATACAAGGAAATTTCAAGATGAAGGACTAGAAGCTAGGGAAAATCAGGAATGGCCTCATGTAGATGGACTTTAAGCTGAGTTCTAAAGGAAAATGAGTATATTTACAGCAAAGTTGAGGAAAAAATTTGTTTTGAGTATGGAGCACAGCCTAGATAAAGGAATGGAGATGGGAAACATAATGCTATGTAAGAGTAACAACAAGAAAACCTAATTGGTTGTATTATAGAATGTCTAAAGGTAAGTAATATGTAATAACTATGGAATGGTAGGTTGAAACACAGCAGTGATGAGCACTAAATGCAAAAAAAAAATGCAAGCTCACTGGAGTATCACTGAAGAACAGGGGACTGACATATGTTATTTAGAGAGATTTCTTTGGCAATGATGAAAAATGGATTGGAGAGTTCAGAGAGGTGAGAAAGGAGATAAATTAGGATTGTGTAGTAATTGGGCAAGTGTGAAATGATGTGGGTCTGGTCTTGGGAATAGTGAAGACCCTGAAGTATAAGCTCTGTTAGGTTCTACCAAATTGGAAAGGCTTTGAATTTGGAATGGAAGATGACTACATGGCTGCCAAGGTTCAGATCGGGGTAAACATAGTATGTGATCAAGTTGGCCACAAACTGATTCATTTTTTTTTTTTTAGTAAAAAACAACTCTCTACAAATGATCTACCATATTGTTGTGAGCTCTCAATTTAGGTTGGTAGACTCTAATAAAATCATGGATACTTAAAGGAATGAAATAGAATGTCTCAGACTTTAACGGAAAAGCCAGTGTCCAAAAAGGAGACTATCCATGAGTGCCAGAAGCTGCAAAGTGATCAAGGATAAAAATCTGAAAAAACCAATTAACATTTTTTTGCCTTTTTTGTGTTGCTACAATTTAACACCATGTAGGACACATAGTAGGCATGTAAAAGTGCTTGTTGACATGAGAAAAGAGATGAATGATATTTACATCAAGTCATTTGAAGAGTGAGGTGGAAAAATCAAAGGAACAGGCAGGAAAAAGAAACTTAGCAAGGAAATGAGTTAACTCAAACTAAAAGGTACAAATCACATCCATACAGAAGTCTATGTTCCCAGTAAAATAGTGGCCAGTTTTGCTTCTTTTTAAAAAATTCAAACCACCATATGGTGGTATGTTTGCTTTACAGCATAAATATAAAAGTATGAAGAAGTCTAATGGATGCCTTCTAAGATTACTCATAGTATATACTGAGTTTCTCATCCAACTTTTATACTTAAAGTTCAGAAAGGGAATAATTGTGTGGTATAGAGTTTCTACAGATAATTAGTTCGTTCAACTGTTAAGCTTTCCACTCCTTTTAATTCTTTTCCCCATACTTTTGATTCAGAAATTGAAATTTAAAGTTTTGAATTATCAATATATGTGTATATACACAAACATTATGCTTGTATGTATATGTGTAGTTGTGTATGTGAACTTTAAATATGGCATTAGGTTAAATTGTGTTTGGGTTTTTTTAGGTATTACTTTGTTAATAAAAATAAGAACAGACCTATGTATAAAGGGTTATGAACTAAAGTCTCTAAAAGATAATTTTTCACCCAACCTCAAATTAAGATAATTTTTATAAAAGTCTCATATGAGCACAAGGAATTTAGTCTTATATCATTGTTTTGTACAATTGTTTTATAAATAAAATATTTAAATGATTGTTTCATATACAATAAAACAGTGGTCAAGACATGAACTAAAGTTAATGAAAAATGTACATTATAATCTATAGAGTTTCTAAATAATAAATTTTCAATTCTGGAAGATCTGGGATACCTCATTATGCTATACTCTAGTCTCACAAGATAGACAGGTAGACAAATAGATAAAACATAGACAGAGGAATACATAATACTAAAATAAAGCATTAAAGTATGCTTTAAAATTAATTTTATTTTGATAGCATCTTTAAAATAATTGAGCTAGCAAAAAACTTGGTCTGGACATTATTGCTCAAATATTAAAATGGACTGGGAGCAGCCAGCTGGCCTAAAAAGTCCTAGTTAGCAGTGTTCCATTTAAGTCTGAATGGAGACCACTAGAATGACAACAGAGTTCAGAAAACTGGTAAAGCTCACCACAGTTGGCCCTCCCCCAGAATTAAAGGCAAAGGCCGAACAATCTGCTGTAATTAATACAAGTGAGGTGCCACCCTCAGGCTTAGAGGAAACTTAAAACTACAGTGAAGCATTGAGATAAGCAGCCGTTTTGATGTTCCAAGCACAGTGTGTTTTTGTTCAACATTGGTCTAAAAAAAATTAATCTATTAAATTAGATAAATGGAGTACAGCCCTTCATCTTTGTATCTGTATTGTTATATGAGATTTTCTTCCTCTACTCTTTGAGACTCATATTTTCACACCAGGTGAAATGGACTTATTTGCTTTCCCTTGGTTCTACTTCCCTTTTAAGTATCACTTCTATACTTTATTTTTTTTTCAAACTCATCCAACAACTGTTCCTTGATAATGCAAAAGGATTAATTAGGGACCCCAGTGTCATAAAGTTGACAAGGCTAGAACGTAACCTGAAAAAATACCCAATTTAATCTTACTTTAGATAGGAATACAATATAACACAGAAAAAGCTTTATCCGTCTGGAGGAAGAAGATACTTTATAAAAGTACAATACCACACTGTACATCTACAATATGGAATACTTACCTTAGAAAAGGATTCATGCTTGGAGGCCAAGCCTAGTGGGGGTTGTGCAATGATCAGGCAGTCAGTAGAATGCCTGTGTTCATTTGGAAAGGCAAACAGCAGCAACATGTTCTCAAGCTGATTGTTTCATATTTGGAATCAAAGATGGAAAATGTGATAGTATGACCCATAATAAGAGAGCTGATCTAAGGAACCATTGTGGAATACAAGCAACATATTTAGTCAAGATAGATTGTGAAAGAAAACTAAATCCCATCAAATACTTCAAATGAGTCAGGATACTAAACAGTCTTTGACACACATATTTAGCTGTGTCACCCTGGGCAAGTACTTAGCCTTTCAAGTATCCCAGGCAAATTCCCTAAAAATCTAAGATACAATTCCTTGAGGGGAGGAAAAAAAAACTACTTGTGAGTCTATAGTGCTAGAGCTGATTTCCATAACAGGGAATTCCCCCTACCAATAAAATCACAGGTCTGGATCTTTTACACCTTTGGCTACTTTCCAATTATGCTAAAATTAAATCATTGATCAAATCAAACTCTGATGTGATCATATCTCTTACTCTCTTATAGGATATTTGTGAGTATAATGGAATAGAAACATATACCACTTACTTGATACTAATTTTGGATTCTTGCCCTTTCTTATTATGACTCCAGGATAAGAGTGACCTCTTCCCCTATAGCTTACCTGTAGTGTCGGAAAATCTCTTCTTCCACCTGGGTAATAAAGTCACATTTGGTACATGAGTGTTCTTTGTTTTCTTTGACAGTCAGATGCCCATCTGTCCCTTGCAGGTGATTTGCTTCTTGTTTGACATCAGACGCCTGGGATTCATGCACATTCTCATAATGAAACAGGAGAACATCAACATCGGGCGTAGAGAATGAGCATTGATGGCACTGATGTTTAACTCTGGAGCTTCCAGTGGCCCCAGGAGAC
The DNA here is from genome assembly GCF_016432865.1 of Antechinus flavipes. Lineage (NCBI taxonomy): Eukaryota > Metazoa > Chordata > Mammalia > Dasyuromorphia > Dasyuridae > Antechinus > Antechinus flavipes. The sequence continues at coordinate 605,836,075 of NC_067398.1, forward strand.
AGGTGCAAGAGTAAGAGCGCACAGTGGGAACAATTACTCTTTCTACAAGCAAATGGATAAGTAATTTCTCCAAGGTGCTTTTCAGGGCTACAAAGGCCTCTGGGGCAGAATGGACAGTGCTTAATGGTACATTTGTGAATATTGTGTAGTTGTTGATAATGACGAAGGAGTGGCCCCACCACAATTACATCAGGACCATGGCTCTTGGAGTACCTGAAGTCACAAAACTGACAATTGTAACTTGTCACTACATTATCCTCTGCTCCTTTGCTAGAGAAGTCTTTCTTTTTAGCTGCACTGGAGCCCTTTTCTGCCTTAGTTACTGGGTCCCCCTCTGTATTTTTGGCTAGATCATTCTGGTTAATGACAGTGCCCCTGGAAAGCTTATCATTCAAGTCTGGATTAAGGCCTCCTGACTGTCCTCCCCCATGCTGTTTACTATAATGTTCCAACAGTTTGAGGGAGCTGGATGATTCGCAGCTGAAACTACAAAATTTACACCAATAGTAGCTGGTAGCATCTGTACCATTTTGTCTAGAAGAATCAATGGGTTTGATGGGCACTGAGTAACCCACAGGAGTGTCATCTCCTGCTTTCACGGTAATTTTGTCTTGCCACTTTCCCAAGTCTCCAGAATCTCGAAGAGTAGGGCTGGACTTATTAGAGTTTTTCTCAGAAGATTTCCCAGATTCAGAAGAGGGGGGAGAAGCCTTTATTTTATTTGGGTGAGTCTGTAGAAAGTGTTGCTCTAGTTCAGTTGATGAGTTGCCCATGTATGTGAAATTGCAGAATTTACAGCGAAAGTACTTGGTGTTTCCTTGGCAATCAGGAGTTTTGCGTCCGATGCCAATGAAAGTTCCACCTGAAGTGACCTGCCAGAGAAGAGAGTAATATTATTTCAAATGTTGCACTAATTAAACAGAAACCTTGATGGAAAAAAAAGGAGAAAAGGAAAAATAATCTTTTCACATTAAAAAAAAACTGCTAATAAATTACTAGTAAATTACCTTCAATTTTTTTAATAGTCACATATTTGAGAAAAAAACATGCTAAGCATATTAAGACCAAGGAAAAGATGAAACAGACAAGAAATAATATATTGAGAGCTTATTTCAAGAATTTAGGTATGTATATTTTAGAAATCTAGGAAACAATTTTCAAGTGACTTGGTTTAACTGAACTACTTCCCTCAAATTGCATTCTTGAAGGAGTATCCCAGATCATTTGAGACTCTTGTTTCTCTCAAAGATTAAAGATTGCTGTCAAAAACCAGTGACAATTTCTCAAAATTGCTTAATATAGACCCTCTCCAAGGAAATTTTCTTTCCTGTTCCTATAGAAATGAGACTTGTGCTGTACTAAAATTGGGGTGCAACAATGATCACACATTCGAATTCCAAAACACTACAACTAAAAAGAGAAATAAGAGGATAGAGAATAAACAGGAGGAATGACAAAGGAGGTCAAGTCAATGTAACATGGAATATAAGAAGGAAGCAAGGCTTCCGAGACATATATCTTTAAACTCTCTATTCTCATTGCCAATGTCCCAGCCTTTTTGACAAGTACCCATAACTACCCTGGAATGTGAGAGATCATTTGGCCATCGTTCAAAAGGATTTTTTAGAGACCAAAGTAAAATATGGTCAAAATCTAAGCCATACATTTCATCATGATATTATTTCTTTTCCTGATTGGGAAGTTGCATAGTATCTAGACACACTCTATGTAACCTCATAATACACTATATATGTACCATTTCATTTGGACAGCATCACTACTAACAATTGGACTCAGTCTCCTTCCTTCTATTCTCTACTTGGTGTTAAGATATGGTTTTTAAATTCTAAATTTCTGACTGAAATAATCCTCAGAGTGACAGATTTAATCTTCCAACTGTCAGAGAACTGCTGAATATCTGCAGGATCCCGTTGTCATATATTAGTCAAATGGAATAATTATTTTCTCCCTTTTTCAACAGCTGTGCCACAGAAAAAGCATGTGATCACTGCTCATGTGAGAATCCTGCCATAAGGAAAGTCTCAGACATTTAAAAATCATTAAAAGCAAACATTTAAAAATGCAAATAGTATGCCTTTTAGCCATCTAACATACAAAAATAAAGATGGCTCTATGAATAATGTGCTATAAGCCCACATATATTGAATGTCACCATCTCATATTCTTCCATTAAAGAATAATTTTATACTTTATGAGAATGTTATACTTAGAACATTTCTGTGTATACTATCTTCAATATAATATTTTCTACACTTTTTTTTCCAATTGATAAGTTTTTGACATATTTTAAAAAGGATAAGCTTGGCAGGAAGAGGATGTTCACCTTACTTAAACCTAACTTAAATTTAAACAACCCAACAATCACTGGCTAACCAGGTGACAAAGTCACATGATCTTAAAATCTAAGTTATCCATCTGCTGACCTGGAAAAATGTTTAAAAGAACTAAAATTTGCACAAAGGTATAATTCTGTGACTATAAGATGTCACAACTTCTACAAATCTCTCACCATTGTTGGTAGGTGAAATCATGATTTGACTTAAGCATAATTAGTTTCAGTCTGACAAGAGTTTCACAGACTTGAATAAGATCACTTCTTGAATTATTGGTGCTCTGTTCTAGAATGTGTGGATAAAATATGACTTTGTGAAAAGTTGAATGTCTCCCGTTTGATATTCTCAAGATAAGCAGTATGGTAACAATAAAAGATTGCTGAATAGTGAGTCATGGAGATCTTAAATCAAATGCTATCTCCAGTACTTTGTACTGACTGCATGTGCAAGATAACATAACCACTTTAAGTCTCAGTTTGCTTAGCTATAAAATGGGATAATCACACTTTCATTAACCTACTTCATAGAATAATTTTAAGGATCACATACCTAATAAATATAGATTAGATATTATGTACTATATGTTATGTGTGTGTGTGAACCATTATTCCATTAAAATAGCAAAAAAAAAAATTTTAAAGAACATTTTTTAAAAACTCATTTCAATATTTCAGTTTCATATCTTCCAAAATATTAAGTATATCACCAGTCTCTTCCTATCTTACAAGTCTTTTTTTTATATTACTTTCCTCCACTCTCCTGTCTAGCTATTCTAGCATCATTATTGTTTCTGAAACTCTAATATCTCCGATAAACTGATCTGGAATGCTGTCTATCATCACTCACTAGCTGAGAAGCAAGGGCTTACTCCACAGCATGAATAAATATCCAAGTAGAATTGCAAACAGTTTAAAAATCACAAAATATAATACTTTGTAAATTTACTTAAACCAAGAAATACAGTAAATCACAAAATCAGTATTTTATACAAAAGTCTTATTTTCTAGATCATAAAGAGAAAAAGAAAATGCTTGCAGTCAATCTTATGTATTTCCTATTTGTGAGAGAGAAAAGTATACTATGAAAAAGAAGTTGGGCATTACTGTGCTATACTACTGAAAGAGCACTCTAAAATAATGTAATCTTGTCTTTATTTTTGGAAGATGGTGACTTCGCACACTATTTTTCTTTTCTTGAAATCATAGACAATTTTTCATGTTCCCAAATCCCTTAAAAATCCTTTCCAAGAATAGTTAAATAAGAAAATCAAAATATGTATGCAAAGTGATAAGTGCTTATACTAACATTTCTTTGAAAATGATAACAAATGACCATTCCAAATTTGAGCTCAATTCTGTTCAACTAGTGTTTATTGCTATTCTGCTATGTGTGGATCATTTTGCTGGTCAAAAAAGACACCAAACAAATAAGAAAATGGTCTCTATTCTCAAAGCACTTATAATTTGAGAGACGCAATAGATAAGAATATACACACATATACATATACCTACAAGCACATAATATACATTACATAAAAACTACATGTACACATGAATATCTATATTGTATAAACACATGTGTGCATATTCTATACATATTCACTGCATATAATTTCTGTATATATATATATATATATATATATGTGTGTGTGTGTGTATGGGTATGCATTTTTATATGTACAAGTTATATATTATACATATTATCTATACACACACACATACACACACAATAGGTGATAGAACACAAAACAATAAGAACAATAAAAACTGGGAAGAGGGGAAAGAGACAATCAGAAAATCTGTTGAATCAACATCTAAGCTATGCTTTGAAAAGTATTCACATATATGGAGAACTGTTTCAATGTTATTCAAAGATAAGGTTCAAAGTAGTAATTATATTTTCAACATTTAACTTTATTTTTTATCAAGATTTTAACAACAGAAAAAATGGTATAATGTTTTCATAAAACAAGAGTGAATAGCAACATCAATAAAATAAATCAAACCCATTTTATATAGGGACAGAAAAGGGTTACAAGACAGTACTACCCTCTGATTAACATGTTAATATTTCATTTAGTCATTACTTTCATGATATTTCTCAATTTAACTAATTAAGTTATCCCACATCTATTCCTTGGCTCTCTAATCCCAGCCACTTCATCCAGCTAACATCATAATAATCTATACCGTACTATGTACCTAACAACTTTTACTATTGCAATAGTATCCAAACAGATCTTCCTATTTTTATTTTTGTCCCATTAATACAATACCAAAACAATACTTCTTATGCACAGCTTTGTTCATGTCACCAAATTCAAGCATCATCCTTAATCTCTAGTGATTAAGAAAGAAAAATTCAAGATATTTCCCCAAAATCCAAATCTACTTATATTATGTCATTGCCATACCTTTCCATTTATCTATTTAGACTCCATTTTCCAACTCAAGCAAACCATTCATAGTCTTCTAACCATATTTCAATATCTCTCAAAATTATTCCCCTTCTCATACTTTTCTCTATATGTGTTTTCTTTCTGTATTCGTCTCTTTTTCTATTTCCATAACTGATGCTCTTTCTGTCACTGTCTTTCCATCTCTTTCTATCTCTGTGTCTCTCTCTGTTTCTCAGTCGCTGTGTCTGTGTCTGTGTTTGTCTATCTGTCTGTCTATCTCTGTCTCTTTATTTTCTTTCTTCTCTCCCTCCCCATTTAATTCTTATCTATTCTTTAACTTTAATCTCAATTCTTTAGATCACTGATAAAACATTTTGCACCTCTTTAATGAACTTATAAAATAATATTTTGTATTATAGGCATCTGAGTTCAAAGCTTATCCAGCTCCTAAATCTTCAGATAGGAAGGATCATGTCGTCTAAACTTAGTATCTTCTCCAGCAATCAACACAATGCTCTGTACACAGTAGGTTATTTAAACAAAATTTTGACAGAACTTTTTAACTATAAATGCTAATACATAGAGGAGAATGAGTGACAATAAAAGAGGAGCTATGTTATCACTATAAATATCTGGAAGAACTCATACCACAAATAGCGTGACTATCATATTAAAAGTCTGGAGATAATTGTTCATTTCCTGACAGCTGTTCAAAAATATATATCTTTTATATCCCATGTCAGAGTTTTAGACATGAAAGGGTGCCTAGATAACATATAGCTCAATTCTTTTATCTTTTAGATGAAGAAATTGAGGCCTGAAGAAGGGGAATAACCTTCCTATGTTTATACAGCTAATCAGTGAAAGAACTACCACAACTCAGACCTAGGTCTATTATTTCTAGTATGATGTTCCTTTCTCCATACTTTCTATACTGTTTTCTGATGATTTCCAAACTATACATACTTGGTAGCTCCATATTTTGAGCCTTAAATTACTAATGGTACATATTTCTTCGATTTTAGCCCACATGAAGTACTTCTGAAGATTGATACCCAATGTCAGTAAAGCACTTAGAGCTCCTTGGAACAATGCTATAAGGAATGACGAAAACACCCATTTGTGAATTGTCTACTATCACAGCAATCCTTGAAAAACAGATATCATTATTCCCATTTTAGAGTTGAGGAAACTAAGACAGATAAAGGTTAAGTGATTTGTTCAAGGTTACACAACTACTAAATGTCTGAAGCTAGATTTGAACTTAGGTCTTCCTGACTCAAGAAAAGGCTCTACCTTCTGCTTTTCTGTACCACCTTGCTATTGCTCTACATAAAAGAACTTACTAGTCCTAAAATTATGAAATGAAAGAGTATATCTCTTTAAAGACAACACAGATTATATCTGTGCTCAAACTTTAATATATTAGCTAATCATGTTTTTATGAACTGAGGATATAGAGTGGAAAACAATGAATAAAGGGAAAGAAGTACACATAGAAATATATAAGCTTTCTATAACTCTTCTCTCCATCAATGACAATTGAAATCTCATACTTTGACCCTTAACAGTCTAGTCTATAATAACTCTAAATAAAACAAAGATGGTATAGATAGTTGGAGATTAGGACAACTGGGAGAAAAAAAGAAGATTTACATTGGAAACAACACAGCTGTGAGTGTAATAAGGATAGTGCCCTAGAAGTTTTCAATGGATCTGAAAGAGAGGATGATACCAAAAGCTGAGGAAAGTTATTATTAACAAATGAACACATATGTGTCTTATCCCCTATCTACAAAATGTATATAAAAATAATCAATCCACACAGAGAAGGGCATCTTTGAAAGTATGTTTTAAAAAAAAGACAGTCTTTTTGCAAATGATAGCACATCTTTGTAGTTACACTGATGAAATCTTTATAGTCATGCAATTGACTGTTATATGTCAAAAATACTAAACCCATTGTGCTTTTTGTACATTAAATATAGAAACATAACTGATTTAGTAGGTAAAACATTGTCTTGTGGATTCTCCTCTAGGAAAGTGTTTCCCCACATATATGAAAAAAATATAAGATTTTTTTGAAAAATGGAATGACAGAGATTCATTCATGACAGAGATGACATTCAAGTTATTAATCTCAAGTAGAGAATAAAATAGGAAAAACAGCATTCAATAAATGCATTTACCATTATTATAGAAAATGTCCAAAAGAGAATCCAAAAAGAATTCTTTGATGATGAAGTCTTTCAGATACTACTATTGTTGGAAACATTTTTGTACCAATTACATCAAGCCCTAGAACAATGTAGACCTTACTGCATATGATCTATAATTAGTCAAATTAGTTTGGTCTAAATATATATGTAGGAAAAATGAAGTAGAAATGAAGAATGTCTTTTGTCTCAACTCTGATAAACAATTGGATGAACAATGTACAGTTTGTTCATCAATATCTAAATCTTGGACTGACACTGAAAATAGCTAATGAACCAAGTCTAGAAGTCAATAGAAAGATGAAAACAGGTTACTTTTAACTATATCAAGTTTATCAATGAAAAAATATTTTTAAATTAATCATTCTTCCAGAAATAGGAAATCATTAAATAGTACAATCTCTGAAGAATTAAAATCTATAGGCACTCAAAGGTAATTTCAAAAATTCAGTTGAATTTTTTGCTGGCTCTCTGGATGTATCTCTTATGGAAGATATATGTGAAGTCATGGAAAAATGCAGCACATGATGAAAAGACATGGAGCAGTTGTGATCCACTGTTAAAGGGAGCATACTCATATCAATAAGATCACAGTTCTGTCAAAGCCTTCACTTGCACACCTATTAAGGATAAAAAGAACCACTATTGTACTGAATTTTTTTTTCAATTTCTGAAAACTATGATAGTGTAGAACTGTTTTTAAATACAGGTCAGAATTTCATATTCTACTTTTGTCTTGGTGTAAAAAGCTTTTTATTATATATCATATTTATGGCCTTAGCTTAAAGAAGTATTTAGATGCCTTTTTTTTTTTTTTTTTTTTGCTGTATGTCTCATCAAAGAAGGTTCAAAATAAGGGATTTTTTTTTTGTTTCTTTGAATGTTTTTAGCCTTTTACTTCTTATTATTTTTTCTCTTAATCAACAAAGTTGGCATTAATGCAAAACAGTAATCAGTATCATAAAACTAATACATAAAACACTTCAAAGAGAAAAGATTTAAAAAAAACTCAGACCACTGAAAATGACACTGCTACACACAGTACTTATCCCCAACCATAACGAAAGAAGTTGTTTGAACTGAAAACATTGATTTACAATCTTTTCTTCAGATGTGGTGTGTCCTCAAGAACTATGACTGATTGCAGTGGAGAAGATTATAAGGGACCAATTTAAGATGACTCTTAGTCAATGGATGGAAATTTTGGAGTTTGAACATTGATTTTAAAACCCACCCATTTTATTTTAAGGTTTTTCTGTCTTCAAAAATATATCTTGGAAAAACTGGCACAGACTACTAAAGTTATAGTATGTTTAAGACATTGCAGCAATCTCTTATAAATACAAAGGCACTGAAGAAAATATTAACCTTCTGAATAAGCAAATTAGCCTGACAAAGGAAAAACATTTCAAATAATCTAGAATGTAGAGAATAAATTTGATATTCTGTGTTTTGAGGACAAAGAATGAATATTTTAAAATGATGTTAAACCATTTTTGTAGTTGGCAAATTGCTCAGCAATCATTAGGGCCAGAAATGGAGGCTATAGATTTTGAAACAAAATAAAGTATTGAAATTTGTAAGAAAAGTAGTAACAGGCAACTGTTAGAAGAGCGGAGGGGGAATCAATCAACTTTTGAGTAAATGTATGTGTATAAACCACTTTTCGATTTATCTGTGCTAATTTTTCAATCCTAAACTAGTCCTGCCACTCAGCATGGTCCTAATTCACTTCCAATGGTGAGTTGCCATGTGTGCTTAAGGAAAAAAAAATAATAATCTTAAAACACACCTAAGCAAATCACATCTGTGGAGATAAAACTTCTATGGGAATATTTGTATGTATGTAGGCATGTATGTATCTATAAATGTGTGTATATTCTTCTAAACTAACATAGAAAATTATGTTAGATTGTGTATGGCATTCCTTTTCCATATTAGGGAAGATAATTGTGATATGATTGGACATTCTAGAAATAATTGGAAGAGAAAAATGCAAGATTTAATCATTGGACATTAATGACTTTTTAGAAGATATTACTTAAACACAGCACAAAATGTTAACATCCATGTAATATGTTTCCCAAATGTACCTCTGCACTATGGAAAGTGGGGAAGAATGTCCTTTTTTTTTTTTTTTTAATAGTGCTAGATTTTGTATTAAATGCCATATTTTGATGACAGTTTAATATATTTTTTTTTAACTAAACAAACAGACTATTCCAGAATTCACAGTACCTTATATAAGGTACCTCATTGTACCTTATACTTTCATAATTGACAGGAACTAACAGAGCCGGCCATATGGTCTGTAGAACACTAAAAATAAACAATGGCAAAGGCTTTCTGATTTTGTTTTTTCTATCACCATAACCATTCATACTGGTTAATTGGTAGTGGACAAAATTCTAATTACATAGGTATAAAAACTCAAATGGAGAAAAGGTACATCTCCTCCTTTAATCTACACAGTTAAACCAACATAATCAAGTCATGATTTGACTAGTAACTAAATGAATAGAAAAAAATCAGACAATTTATTAAATCACAAATCTTTCAAAACTTATTTTCAATTGATGGGACAAGAATTAAATATGAGATATAGATGAGATATTCATTAATTTTAATAGTATCCCTGACTTACTGAATCTGAATGTGAATTCCCACATCCTGGCAAACAAAGGGAGAAAGAAAATAAGTTTATTTCTGAGGACAACAAAATTAGTAGTAAAAAAAAATAAATCCCAGTAATAAGAGCACAAAATTACTATCAGCAAAATTCCATTTGTATTTCAGAGTTTACTTAGCATAACAGTTCATCTAGCAAGGCATCCTTACATAACCTCAAATATGATGAAAGAAAAAGAAAATTAAAAATCACTAGACCTGGGGGAATTAAATTTGGCCCAATCATTAAAGTGATGTTTACATGGTGCTTTAAAATTTGAAATACACTTCATATACATTGTCTTATTTGAATCTTATAGCAATGCTGTGATATTGTTACTTCGGGTATCTTATTATCCCCATTTTATATTTGAGAAAAACAAGGCTCAGAAGGATGGAATCACACACTTGGTCACACATTTGGTATCAGTTCCTTGTGGATGATATGAGTTCTGAGTTCACTCTTTCCTAACTCCCAGTCCAGCATCCCATCCACGATGCCACTCTGCTTTAATCCCTAGCATATAAATGTCTATTGAATTAAATTAAAAGTATGCATCAAATCTTGGCGTAGTATCTCAATGTCATCCCCTCCATCTACTGACTTATTATAACTCCTCTACTGATGCCTGAATATCAATAGTTTATTACCATAAAAAATATTTGTATAGACTGAAAGTACTGAGTCACCCTGTCTCTATAAGCAAAGATTTATAAGTGCCACAAGGAGGAGGAAGAAGACAAGAGAGTAGAACAATAGAAGAATAAGGAGGGAAAAAAGGATGGGGACAGAGATAGATGGAGGAGAGAAAAAGCAAGAGAAGAAAGAAAAGAAGAGCAAGAATTAGAAAAAGAAAGATCAATTATTGATTATCTACAGTGCATAGAAGTAAAAATACTTCTAAGGAAAGGAGCTATAGAAAATCCAAAGTGAAACTACAAGTAGAATCTATATCTAGAAATCCTTTCTAGCTCTTAGTCTAATTCTGTAATCCTATAAGAATGGCAAAATATTTACATTGCTGAAAAAATATGTTTGTATATCCATCTTAATGTAGAAATATTTTATTTTGTGAATCTATACTAATATATATACATACATACACACATATGCATACTATGTACACATATAAATACATATACATATATTATATATACTTATGTATGTGTATATACTGTATATGCACATATATATATATATATAAAGAGAGAGAGACAGACAGAGAGAGAGAGACAGAAAGTTGTGAGTGATATCTTAAGAGAAGTGAGATGACATTCCCATTTTCCTATGCTGTCACTTATTAATATTTTTCTGCTCTGGAATAGAAATGTATTTAACAGAATGGTCCTCAGAAATTTCTGGAATAAATTAACTGATTAAGCTTAAACTCTATTCATGTAACTAATTGTGAATATCACAGATTTATAAAATCACAGAATCTCAGATTTAGAAGAGAGTTCAGAGATCAACAAAGATCAAAATTTGCCTGAAAAGAAAGCCCCTCTGTAACATTCCTAATAAAAGGTGACCCAACTTCCCTTGGAGAGTTCAGTGAAGGCAAGCTATTCCACTCTTCTATAACTTTAGGAATTTTTCCTGACTTTGAATCTAAATGTAACTTTCCCTCATGGCTCTTAGTCCCACCCTCTAAAACCGAACCAAAGAGTTAATTAAATCCCTCTTTCACCTAACAGAACATTACCAAGTCAAACACCTAAGTCTTCTCTTCTCCAGATTAAATATCACTTAGTCCTTCCACAAAGTCTCAGAAGGACTGCATTTTTTTTTTCATTTATATAATGATAACCCATCTGTAGTACTTCTTGGTGTTGCAAAGAAAAAAATAAGCAAATAAATGAAACTAAAATACTGTAGAAGTATCAGGGATTTGTGCTATTTCATTCTATCCATCTGTTTCAATGTAGTTCTAATAAAAATGGTCCTGAGATAAGTCATTATCTTGTTTTTACTCTTCTTTATATTTGGCTCCTGCCAGCACCCTAGTCCTTGGTGCTATTACAACAGATTGCTATTTGCTCTCCCTGCCCAAAGTCTCTCAAAACTATCTTTTTAAAGCACATGTTTAACCATGTCATTTTCCTACTCAGTAAACTTCAATGGCTGCCTATTATCTCCAGAATCAGATATAAAACCTTGTTTGACATTCAAGACCCTTAATAAAATTCACCACTTCCACCACCACCACTACCCCACACACTTTTGATTGTAGTAGTTGCTGTTATGTCATGTTATTGAATCATATTAAGATTGTAGTTCTCTGAAAAGTATTTTTGGATAATTTGTCATTTAGCCATTCTTCCTTGATTCTGTATTTATATAACTGATTTTTTTGAACCCAAATATGAGGGCTTTTAACTTATGTCTATCAAATTTCATCATATTAGATTTGTTCCTCATTCTAATATATTAAAATATTTTTGAAGCCTTACTCTGCCATCCAGTGTGCCAGTTATGCCCTCTCTATTCTTGTTACCTTGAACGTCAAATAAGCACACCAGATGTAGTCAAAAAAGCAAGTGAATAATCTATTGTGGAGATATTACCGAATTTTTACAATATTATTTCCTACCAGTTGAATGCCTGCTCAATTTATAATCAGGTCCATGGGGTTTCCAATGATTTCTTTTAAGCCCTAAGCATTTTAGTCATTATTTGTTTCCAACTTGGTATTTGTGTTCACTTGTTAGGATTTTTATTTTAATTTAATATACTAAAGCACATGAGTTTAAATACATTCTAAGACTACAAAGCACAGCACTAAAAAATGAGCATTTATTTGATTACCAATTAATTAGACCAGTGATGACTAACCTAGAAAACAGGCCCAAAATGAACTCAATCTGCTAGTTTAAAATGAACTCAATCTGCTAGTGTAGACATCTACATAGATCAAACCAATTTGACAAGTAGAATACTTTCACTTCCTTTTATGTTCACATTTTAATTTGTAAATTTAATAATATTTTAATTTGTGGAGCAGCTAGTTAGTACAGTGGATAGAGCACCAGCCCTGAAGTCAGGAAAACCTGAGTTCAAATCTGGCCTCAGACATTTAACACTTCCTATCTGTATGACCCTGGGCAAGTCACTTAATCCCAATTGCCTCAGCAAAAAAAATAAAATAAAATAAAATATATATATATATATATATATATAATTTGTACAATTTATTACTTTTTCTTCTAAAGTGGAGATTCTGTGAGGAAAGGGACTAGATCTTATTTAACCTTTTATATCACTTTTTTCCCTCCCCCACCACCAGCAAGCAGAGAGCTCTGCCCAAAAATTGATTGTGATTGAGTGGCAGCAGTATTGAAAACAAATAGCAAAGCCTTTAAAATAAACATTGCTCCATGTATCAAATATGCTGTACTGTATAGATGGTCAAAAGTTATTTAAATTCAGTATTTCGGTTTCTTTAAAGTAAAATACTGCTCAAAGTAGAGGGGACACAAAATTATTTTTATATAGTATGTCCTAATTCTATATTAAAGGAATATGCATTGTTAAAAAAGAAATTTTTTTTTGAAAAAATAAAATTTACACGTAATTGAGGCTAAACTAAAAGAAGTGAGCTTTCCAAATTGTCTTTCCTTGTATCAATGTGCCTGTAATTAGCTCAAACTATTTATTAGAAATTTGTCCCCACATTCTTTTGAATTCAGACATAAAATTTCTTGTCTCTAAAATCTTTTTTATCCTGCTTTGAAAACAGTATTTGCACAACAGGAAAGCAGCACTCAGTTTTCAGGGTCATATAAAGGTCTGCCACTGATAAGCAAATTGAAAAAAAAAAAACTGTTCACCCAGTATTAGTATGTCATTACAAGTCAGAATGAATTTAATAGGTTGAGTAGAACCTATCTCCTTCAGAATCCTGAAAGTTCCAAGATTTAGGAAGTTTTCTAATATAAGAAAGTAACAAATATGCCATACAACAGAAACGCATCAGAATTTATAAACATTTAAAGGTCTAAACTACTTTCCCGTGGGAAGAAGAACTTGACAGGATTCCTTGTTTTATAACCTGATCCTAAGGCCAAGAGTCCCCCCATAAAAATGATGCAAACAATCCCAACACACAGCACATAAAGTCCTAATGAGAAAGTAAAGTCATCATTTAGTAATAGGCGCTTTCATCTAGCAATGTGTTCAAAAATATGCTCAATAAAACAGCCCCAAAATGATGGTGTGGTAATAACTTCTTGAAGAAATCAGTCTCTTGCTATTATTCCTAGACAGTAAGTGAATCCCAGATACTGAATGGAACTTAGTTGAGCTTATATAAAGGGCTAATTAATGTCTAATCATGTTACCATTTTGGTATAGAACCTGGGCTCTGGGGGATATTTTTTTTTTCCTTATCTTGCATGAGATTAGGTCTTTGGGCCATCTTCACCCTTTAAGAATCTTATTACTTTTTCCAGCTTTCATAAATGTCTTCCTCCAGTACAGTGCCCTCCTAAAAAGTAGTGACTGCCATGCTTGTTCTTATTCCTACATACAGCCAAGTGTCTGGCACAAAGCAAATATTTAACAAATACTTGATCTATTTATGTTGTTGAGATGAATGGTGAATGTTTCTAATGAATATGAGCAGAAGTTAAAGTAATTCTTAATATTAAGATATTGAGATATCATTAAAGCTAATGAATTCTGAGACAACCATCATCTTTCTCATGATTTCTTAATAAAAAAAAGGTAAAAATTTAGGACAAATCTCCTGATTCATCCTGATACACTATGTTCAGGTGTGTAGGAGTCTTGTAAATTCACCAAAGGTAAAAAAGGAGATGTTCTGGTTTTATGTGTCTAACACTGGCAGCCTTAATTCTATAAATCTCCCTATGTACTATGTACAAAAACAGCCTTATAGTTTGGCATTGTACGCATGCACATACATGAAGACACCTGTATTTATATGTCTAACTCCTTTATTAGCACACATATACATATATGTAATAGTAATGTCTGTACATATACATACACATACTATCTGTATATACATAAATATATGTGTATGTATTTTGATGACCCATTTAAAATACAGCTAACATAAAAAAGTCATAGTGCATAGTCAAGTGTGTCTGTTTGGATTTGCACTATCTTCCATATATCTAATATTTATATGGCACTTTGAAGTTTGAAAGTGCTTTACATAAATTATTTCTTTTGACTTTCATAACAACTCTGAAGTATAGATGTTATTATCATCTCTATTTAATAGTGAGGAAACTAGGACTGAGCAAAGTTAAACCACCTGCCCAGGAAAGCACAGAGAAAAAGTGTCTAATGTAGAATTGGAACTCAGTTTTTTTTTGATTCAAAGTCCAATTCTCTAAACACTTACGTCAATTAGTTGCCAAATACATTTAATAAAATGGAATTTTGGTAGTTTTATTCTTAGACGCCAAGTCCATTTCAAATATTTCTTTATTTCAATTATACTTCCTCATTCTGCATAAACAAAGTGTAAGAAATAATATTCTTTAACAGCCAGTGCAAATTTCTTTAAACTGTCCTTGTCTAAACATAATAGGGGTCAGAACCACAGAGTAGTTTAAATCACCTCCCTCTGGCTGCTATTCCTTTTTCCCCAGCTTAAATTATCATAAATCTGCCATAAACCACCAATAGTCTAGCTATCTTAAACAAACAAACAAACAAATAAAAGCAGCTTAAGTGCAATAGGATTAACAAATTCCCTCTTTTATTAGTCTATTATTTTAATTCATTTTGATTTAAAAAGAAAATGATTAAATGCATTACTGTAATTCATGAACTTTTGTCTGTGTGTGCACATGAATAACTCAAAGACATCATGGATTTTTGGCTAAACTACACTGGAAGTAGTTAACTCTAACTTTGTAGCCAGTCTTCCAGGAGCTTAAGTGTCTGGGGTGGGTAAGGAGGTAAGAAAGGGGAACTGCCTTTAAATGACATTTTAGCAATATATTTAAGTCAAAGACTATCTGAGACTTCCCTATATTCTATTTAGGACTATGGAAAAACTGATCAGTATTTATTAAGAAGCATAAAAATATTAATCAGTTTCATGTCTGCAAAAGTTGTTTTTTTTTTTTTCCCCCCAGCAACATCTGGAAGAAATGCAAAGGGATTTGAGCATAGTATTCCACACAAAGAAACACATTTAACTTTCCTTTCTTGATTGGAGGAAATTAGCATTTGAAAAATCAAGTTACCAAACCTAATTGTTTCTTTAAAACCATCACCTATATTGCATAGGCCCTATTTTTGGAAATACTCTTTTCTTGAGAAAAAACTTATCTTAACAAGATTATCTCCAGGCTGCTTCCTACTACTTTTTGTCTTCATTGCAGTATGTGCTTTAGTCAACAGTATAGTCTAGGATCAGCTGTTTTATTTCTCATTCTATTAGTTCAAACTAAGATAGCTCGCACATCTGTTTTATTTCTAAAATCACTGCCTAGGAAAAGTGTCCAGCTCATTCTAACCAAACATAAACTTTACTATAAATAACCAAGGACCTAACAAAATAGCTGTTTGGGGGAAATGGAAGTGTGTTTAAAAATCTGAATTCTTGCAAGGAGAGGCCTCAGCAATCTTAGTTTTAGAGCCTTCTTGACAGCAGAGATCAGTTTCTTTCAGACATTGTCCCCAGAGTAAGTGAACTGAAATTCTAGCAGGAAATCCAGGTATTAACATCATATTACTTCCTAATTATAAAACATCATTTCACATTCTGACATGATTCACTCCTAACCCTTTTATCTAAATCACGTATTTGCTTTCCGATTACAGCCTGACAGAAGAGTGCATCTGACATAAGACAGTGAATTGATCTTTAAAAAGACAGCAGTTCAAAGCCCAGAGATTTTATCCATAATGCCTAAGATGGCTTAATTTGCTGTTCCACAGAAGTAATTCTGTTTGGAAGAATTCATAATGGGGGAGGAAAATAAAAAGAAGGATTCATTAAAAAATGAAGCTATCTTGTTTTTGTTTTGCTTTATGTTTAAGATTATTTCTTCAAAATAATAAGGCTTCCAATCTAATATTTTAAAGAGTTCTTAGATTTTTTTGCTGATATTTCCTGCAAGTACAATAAGATGCATTTAATACCTGCTATTTTTTTTTTATATTGCTTTGAGTTCTCTTTTTTAATTGGTACCAGGTCAATGTAAAAGATCATGGTGAACATACTCTAGCAATTGAGCTGACATTTTAACTTACTTCATATGTGACCTTTGTTGTCAGCTTATCCAAATGACTGCTTTTCTAAAGAGAATGTATAAGGGGAAAGAAGACAAGAGAAGTTCATTCAATTTGAAATTTTTTCCTAATTATTCCCAAAAAATTAAATCATGAAAATTTTAAAATATCACTGATCACATGGCACAAAAATAAAATTACAAAAATGACAAGAAAAAGTAATTTGCATTCTAATTAGTTTTCTAAAACTGATTAAGGTATCTACTGTGCTAAAAATAATAACAATAGCAGATAATTAATTCTTCCTTCAGAATGAGTGAACTTTTTTGTTGTTCTATTATAGATGGTAAAAAAAAAAAAAAAAAAGTTAGGTGCCATACTGGATAAAGCATGCTAGAGTCAGAAAGACCTGAGTTTAAATTTGGCTTCAGATTCTTAAAGCTATATGACTATGAACAAGTCATTTAGCCTCTATCTCTCTCTATGTCCCCATCTACAAAATGGGTATAAGGATAGCACCTATCTCCCAGGATTTGTAGGTAGATCAAATGAGATAACATTTATAAATTCTAACAAGTATTATTATTATTTCTGTGCTTCAAGTCAACTATATCATAATCTAAATACAAAATTGTTCATCAAAAAAGTATTTACAGAAGTTTTCTGTGTACTGTTATAAAATGGACAATAAATTACTGCAAAATTGAATATTGGTTTTATAATTCACTATTTACTTATGATATATAGAAATGAAGTTAGGGCATTTCAATGTCCCTGAAACTTAGACTCATAAGACTTAAGACTAGGTATTTGGCCTTAGAAATATTCTAGACCAGCACCTTCGTTGTAGAGATGGAAAAACTGAGGTACATAAAGGTGAAGTAACTTGTGCCAGGTTGTTACAGATATTAAGATATCATAATATCAAGATATTAAGATATACTCATAGTTATGTCAAATATCAATTCCTTACTACTTAGTTTTATTATATATGTATATATATTATATATTTATTTCTCTTTATATGTATGTAGTTTAATTTCCAAACTATTGTTAAAAAAAAAAAAAACTACTGCAAAAAATGTTTTCTGAGTCTGTTAATGTGACCCCAAATCACCACCAGTAGTAGCCTGAATAATGGAACGAAATCCAAATTTAGGACACAAGTAAGAATCCCACTGACGTAAAGCCTACAGTTAAAGACTTATAATCTATAACAAGGCATGAATTATGATCATGCAGCTCTAGAAAGATTAGTTACATTTTTTGAAGCCTATGTAAATATCACGTTACTCTGATATAAAGCCAAAAATATGAAGCTTGGTTAATTCTGTGGAAGGCTTTATCCTAACATAATGGAAGAGAGAAAGTTTGGAAGTAGTTGTCATGATGAGAGGCTAATACTAACCCTGAACAAACATTTGAACTAAATAGATCTGGAGTGTTTTTTCCCTGCTTTTTACAGGCTGGCTGACATCATTTTTAAGTTCTAGGTTTGGGGATTTTTTTACAGCATGGGCTCATGGAAAAGATGCACCTTCCATTATGATTTTTCTCCTTTGGAATTAGCAAA
This sequence comes from Antechinus flavipes, assembly GCF_016432865.1. NCBI lineage: Eukaryota > Metazoa > Chordata > Mammalia > Dasyuromorphia > Dasyuridae > Antechinus > Antechinus flavipes. The sequence continues at coordinate 605,854,499 of NC_067398.1, forward strand.
AAGGACAAACCTGTACATCGTAGGTCCCATTTAGCAAAAGAGGCCTGGAGGAATTGATGTCCTGGAGCACACCGGAAAGCACAGTGCGATTGACTTTCTGGAAGTCTTTGGAGTGGCTAAACTGCACCATATTGTGGAGGGCCAAGATTTTGGTGTCAAGCTCAGCATCCTGCCTGGTGCGGTTGTGCAATCCAAGGTGATACTTGCGGAAGTGCTTAATCAGATCTGTGGGGTCATTGCCATAATAGCCATATCCACAGATGTTGCATTTGAAGTCCTGAAGCTCTGGAGACAGAGGTGCCGTATCTGAATTATCATTAACCAGTGAGTCAGTTTTGGATTTGTTCAGTCTTACACCCCCATCTGAAGGCACTTGTGGGTTTTTTGAGGCCGCTGAAGTTGGGCTGGAGCCTGGACAATCGGTTTGACCACTCTGAGCTTGACCTGTCTCCTCTGTAGCCTTAGGTGACATCTTTTGTTCTTCATTTGTCTCCAGGAGATCCCCTGATGGGGTGCAGGCTATATCTTGGGTGTCATCTGTATCTGATCTTAGAGGAGACTTGAAGGGCTCACAGACTCCCCCAGCAGCTGGAGATGAGAAAGCCAACATATTTCTGTCTGTCACCTCATCATGAGGGAAGGATGAAATGTTTCCTCCCTTACTGTGGCTTTCATAATTGAAGCCAGCCTTCTCATTCAGGACTGAGCTTTTTAAGTCCTTCTTAATGCTGGAAGATGGATCTTGGACATGCAGGCAATGGCCCTCCTTATTGTTCACTTCTGCACTGTCACTCTGATCAGTATTTTCTGGCATCTGATCTGCAGAAAAGTCTTTATTCCTTCCAGATAGCTTGTTCTCCGTACCTATAGGTTCGAGGGTCTGTGCCTCGCCTTCACTAGCAATGTTTCTCAGAGGGGGATTCTTTTTCCGGACCATATCTAAAAATATATAAGGCAAAAATCACATGAGATATTGTTTGAAAGTCTCCCATTATTTGATCACAATTGAATACTTTACTTATCCTAGTCAATATCATGCATTGTGTTAAAAATATTAAACATACTATTCCATCTAGGGGAAAAAAATGTTTTCAAAGTCACAAAAATGAGCTTGAAATAAGCAAACAATGTTCATCAATATTCCTATGACAGAGTGGTCATTTCAAAATGTTCTGGTGAATATGGCCATTTAAAGATCATCTCTTAGAAATTGTTTTTGACCAAGTTATTTCCCTAAATGATATTTTAATGTGCTAATAATATTTCTTAAAGCCTAGCATTATTAAATTTCACAACTAGAACAGAAATATAAATTCAAAAGATATATTCCTGTAGTCAAGAAGGCAGAAAGGGTATCTATGTTATCAAGAAAATAGATATGAATGTGTAGACTAACTGGCTTCAAAAATAATTATGAAGATGACATAAGATTTACCTTACTCTCTACTTCACAGTTTTGTTTTAATAGTAATATGTTAGACTTGATCAAAAGGCAAAAAGGAAATGAGGTTACAAGTAATGAGTTTTATTTTACTAGGACTCTATTCAGCATAATACATAAAACTACCTAGGGTTGTGAAACTAATTTGGTTTTTTTTTTAACTAATTCTGTAGAAAACTTAGTTTAGCTCAAACAAATCAAAACACATATGCCTCCTAAACCTATACTAGAAGATAGCTACAATGATATATACACTGACTCAACCATGTCTTTTCTGAACCATGTTAGTTTGATCATGGTCAACCCATCCCAATCAAGCACAATGCCAATCTATCAGACATGTTTCCTTAGGGTTTATGAAGATAGACATCATTGTTTATAATGTCAGTAAAAGTGAGAAGTAGCAATTGGAAGGTAATGCAATGCGTAATAAAAAGAGTGCTGAATCTGGGAACCATGGGATTCCTTATCCCATCCAGTCCTGACATTGCTACTTGCTGTGTGATAATGGGCAAATCACTTCATCTCAGTGGGCTTCAGTTTCCTAATCTGTAAAAGGAGGGGGTTAAAACCCATGATATCTAAGGTCTCTATAGCTAATCATCTGTGGTTAAGACCATTAAGTTCAGTTGCTATTTTCCCTCCAAATCAACAGTTAGAAAAGTATTAAGTGTTATATAGGGCACAAACTCAACTGTTGCCGATAGTTCGACTGCCACTGTTTAGTATAAAATGTATTTTTTTTTTTTTATTACCAGACTCATATAAGAACAGATTACTGAGTGTCACAAAAACAAACATCAAAGTAAATATACCTGAAAATGATTCAATTAGATTTAAACACATTTGGGTTTGTTTTCATTTGTTGTTTCTTATAACAAAGAGGTAGTTTGTGTAATTGCTAGAGAGTTAGCCTTAAAGGCAAGAAAACCAGGATTCAAATTCATCTGGAATACTTCTAACTAAGGTATAATGGGAGAAGTATAACCCTGGATAAATTATTGAGATTCTAAATGCCCTTGACAACTCTTTGTGATTATACATTGAAGAGGAGGTACAGCTTATACATTAGTAAAAGCAGTTCCCAGAGTAGAAGTTCCTTAGAGCTATGAAATTAGAAACCCTGTCCTTCAAAAGCTCTAACTACTAATAAATAGATTTTAACAATATTGGTGTATTTTTGCTTAATGTAAAATAACAGCCCTGAAATATTAATGAAATCTCTTGTTGTTATTTGAATCACATTTTAAAGCTTACTACTTAAGCCTTCTAATATTAAGATTTTTAGAAAATGAAATTTTATTTACGTATCACCAAATTGTATAATCAATTTTTATAAATGCAATGGACCCAATTACTAACTATTAGTTACGTGCTTTGTAAAAACTTATTTTTGTTCCATTAATGGTAAGAGATTGTTGATCCAACCACATTTTCTTATTTGAACCTATAAGTTACAAAAAGCATATAGCAGCAAGATGGCTGGCTAGGATCAGGAAGAAGTTTGTGAGCAGGGAAGAGAGAACACTTAACTGATCTACATGAAAGATCTTAGTACCAATGTCCTCTAACCAGCTAAGTAACTAGCTAACCAACTAAATAACTGACAAACTATACTTAGGATTCAGTGATTTTTTTTTTTTATTGGTTTTGTTTGTTTGTTTGTCAAGTGATTCTTCTCATTTAGACACAAGGACATTAAAAATGTTCATTCATCAAATTTACTCTGTGTTTAAGTTCTTTTTCCTCCCTAGAGTTAGTATTGAATTTGGGATTTTCTCTAAAATGTTGCTTAGCGGATATTTATCACCATGTTTTCTCAGAAAACTCTTAATTTACCTTACACACAATTTAACATCTTACAGGATGACTTTAAATACTGTCAAGTACTATATTTCTTTTGGCCAGATATCAATAGACCATAGCATCACATATTTTCTTTTTACTTCAGCTTAATCAAAATTCCAACAACAGCACACCAAAAAAAGACATTTTAGTCTAACAAAATAATAGGAAGGAGAGACTTTAAGAGAATGATAGTACCTATATTCACTTAAATTACCATTAAGTTAGTCCTTATTACCTAAATAAATTACCCATTTTGGTAATTTTTTTCATTCTATATTCAGGAGAAACAGAATATTGAGTGAATGAAAGGGCATTTATTATGCACCTCCAATACACAAAGTATCATTCTGCTGGGGATACAAATAGAAAATTAAGATTCTCTGCTCTCAATACATTCAAGGCATAAGGCCAAATATCAAAAGCTCTAGAGTTTTTGTCAAAGGCAAGACTAGAAGCAACAAGGTGCTAAGATCAAATACTATCCTAAAACACACTACATTGAGAATAAATTTTTACTATTTTTTTTAATAGTCTTGTCCAGTTTGGTTCAGAGTACATTTAAGTATCAGCTAATATCTTCAATACTTGATGAAATAGCAATATCAAAATTATTTCTCCAATAGAAAAAGCTTGACCCCACTGTTGCATAGAATTTTGGAATACAAAGGAATTAGTAAATATTTATGCTGAATAGAGCACCTAATATAACATAAATGTGTTGTTCTTGGTGGGGAGAGAAGAATGATGTGCTAAATAATAACATTTTCAAAGTTTATTACAATTTCCTTTTCCTTTCTTTTTGCTTTCATTTTTGGCTTCTTTTCACCTCTGTTCATTCTGTGGTTTGTTTAGTTGATTGCTACTCTAAAGGATCCTTAGAAATAATATTGTCTATGTATATGTATGTGTACTTTAGTGGAATTCAATCACTATCATTTTTCAAAAAAAGGCATATTAAGTAAATAAAAGCACATTTGCAGTACTTCTACATTGAGGAAACCATCCACTATCAAGTCATAAGTTAGATACAGTAAAAACAGAGCCACTTTCAAATTATTATCTGTAAGACAAATAACAGATTGCATGATGTTTCATTGTGTGCCAAGAACTTTTTCAGTTAACATTTTCACTTGAAAAAATGGATCACATACTTGTAAAATCATACCCAGCATTGACTTCATAAGGCATGTGGCTTTAGAGTGCTTTTTACAATTATTAATTCTATTAGTCAACTAGCAGGAGGCTAATGCAATTGTCTTAGAAGATGCACGGAAGACACAGAAGACATTTTGAGAGCTGATCTGTATATCTGTAAAACAAAGCAAAAACAAATTTCCTTCCTAAATAATGTATACATAGTATTTCTAAATCAACATATCACACCTAGTGCACATCAACATGCCCCTACCATGGGCAGGATTGAGAAACTGCAAGAATTTTTTTTCCTACAAAAACATGAGAAGGACTTCAGCAACATCCCCTCCCTCCACTGAGTTTTTGCCAAGCACAGAATGGAGCACAATATAACAAACTGTTAAAAGTGGGCACTAATAATATGAAAATTTTCATTCTCAAGTGTGCTGTTGACATAAGCATCAATGAAAAATACCTTAGCTTCTTAAAGCCCCTCATCTCAAATGAAATACCTACCTTACTAACACCATAGGGGCACAGGAGATTTAATTAGTGATTAATAGAAATGCACTTTGGTATTTTTCAAAAGGTAAAATATCAAGCTGTGAAAAAAGGATCATTATCCCACCGATCAGCCTTAATTATGAGTATTGGCAAAATGGAGGTCTTAAACATGAGGATTCTACTCCATATGACATTATTTAACTGTCACAAAGATTTCCAAATGTTAAAAATGCCAGTTCAATGAGTCCAGAAGAAACAATTGCCCTAGAAAATGGACTTGAGACTGAATTGAGATGGTGCAAGGAGAGAAGAGGAAAGAGGAAGGTTATGTGAATGATCTTACTTCTTGTCTTTGTAATTAAAATTTCGTTATCAATGAATTGTTTCACTTTTTCTATGACTACTAGACTTCTGTATGGTAAATGAGATCATTTATACATCTACCTAATCCTTTGCTTATAGAAAATAATGTTTCACATGTAAATCTGTCACAAAATGTATTGCATTAAGATTGACACGTAATGCAGCAAAATGGGTTTGCTAAAAGGAAAGAAAGGTATTTATCTAGTCATTATTTTTGTGCATGGATTAATTCCCTTACTAACTCATAAGTGAGGCATTCCATTTGTGAAATTATATCTTTCAACCTCTTACTAAACTACATTTCCTTACCAAATGGATAGTTCAATTTAAAGCCCTTATTTTCATTTTTGTCTAGAAGTTAAAGAGATTAGGCTTATTATGTGAAAGGGGCCAGGGTATACAATAACTATTTTTCTAATCTCTAAGAGTACTGGGGACAGGTATTTAGAGAAAAGAATAAGTACTGGAATCAGGATATTGTTGTTCTGGAAAACTCTTAGTGTATGCAACTTCTTTCTGAGCAGCTAATATTCTAAGATATTTTCCTGGAGCATTGAGAAGTTGAGTGACTGGACCAGGGTTAGACATCCTGTGTATATGTCTAAGGCAGGAGTTGAAGCCAGAGCTTTGTGACTTTGAGGTCAGTCATTTTGCAAACACTAATCCTTTTATAGGATAGAAATGAAGATATTAGCCTTGGATCTTCAACACCCCCCTCCCGCCCAGGCAATTAAGTGACTTGTCCAGGGTCACACAACTAGGAAGTATTAAGAGTCCAAGGTGAGATTTGAACTCAGGTCCTCCGGACTTCAGGGCTGGTACTCTATCCACTGTACCACCTAGCTGCCCCGATCTCCAATTCTTTAATAACTACCTCACAGATTCGGTTTTGATTTAAAATATTTAATTTTCCTTCTTTTCTTATATAACAGCTGGATTCTTTGTTTTTTGAATTCTTCATATTATAGTACGACTGACTTTTCTACTACTTACCAGCTATGGTAAAAAGGTATATGGATGCTTCAAGTGTTAATTGACATGTCAAAAGAACTGATTCAAATAACCGATTAGCAATAGGATCATTGGGAAAGTCACCTACTAAAAGGAACGAATAAATACCTATTGCAATAATTTCAATGAAGATGGTAAAAAGTAATGATTCAATTCCAGGATTTTCATTACTAAATCATAAACTAATAATTTAAAAATAATGTTGGGGACTAAATTTGGAGTTCATTTATCACCACCTAATGTATCATAATATCGATCCTGTATCTCCATACTCAAAACTAATGCTCATGTAAGAAATTGTATTTTGTAACTGGAGTCCACTTAATATACAAAAATGAAAAGATTGTTGCATGGTGGAAAAAAAAATTATGAAACTGGGGTCTAACTTTTTCTGTTATTAACTAATTGTTTGACCTTGGGTAATTTACTAATGCCTCTGAATTTGAGTAACTTCACATGTAAAAGAATCAGATAGACTGAGAGATGATCTCTAAGAAACTTCCTCCTATCTTTATTGTGTTTCTAATTTATTGATTTCTTAACTACTTTTGACTTGAAAAGTTCAGTAATTAGTAATGTAATGTCTGTCCTTTAAAAATAAGATTGTATTAAACATTTAATATTTGGGAATGTGTGATATTCATCAAAGTATATGATCCTACCTTTACCTCCTGGAATTGAAAAGTCGAGAGAGAGAGAGAGAGAGAGAGAGAGAGAGAGAGAGAGAGAGAGAGAGAGAGAGAGAAAAGAGAGAGAATGTGTGTGCAGTTATGAGGTGAGGAAGAATAAAAAAGATACCCTAAAATACAAAGTCAAACTTTTTTCAATGAATAAAATGACTGGCATGAATGAGTACAAAAATATTGCTAGCTCATCAATCACATTCCTAGAATGATAAAGTGAAAGATTAGGAGGAAAAAAAAATATTATTTTGACCCGTTTCTCCTGTCGAGTGTGATTTTTATTATAAACAGCAGTTCTTTTTGCAACATGAAAAAGGTGACTCAAATCTTTAAAATAATTTAAATGTTAGGTATTTTCTATGAGCCCAAGCAGAATATAAAGTTCTCTTGGTCTTTAGCTTCCCAATGATGTCCCTGTTCATTATGTAAAAGCCCTTATTATCTCCTGTGTATATTAGATAGGCCATGAATTATATTTTCCAGTTGGTTTTTGAGAATAAAGGAATATTTTTCCTTTATTCAAAAATACTCCATAAAGAATTTTAGAAATTGGGCAAGTGATATTAGAATAAAAAGCAAGTCAAGTCTTAATCCTAGAAACCAAGATAGTTTCCATATGATCAACAAACAAGAAACAGTTTTACAAGAACATATGTGTTTGCTCATTGACTTTTGGGAAAAATCTCATTTGAGACCTGTCTACTCCATATATACAGATCAAAATCAGATTGCTTAAATGAACTATAAAATGCAAGGAAACATACTGTTTATGCTATTCCCAAAAAAAGAATTACTGAAAGTGTTTAAATATTTTCTTTCTTTTGATTCCAATACAATGTCTGAACATTAAGCTTCTTTCTCTTAGAAAATGCTTAAAACTTCTTATACTCAAAGCCAGAACCTATTCTTTGCTATTCATTTTCACCTAATTTACTCTCTTTGCATTGATTATCCACCACTCTTTAAAGGTACTTTTGGACACCTTAAATCCTGTTGAGACAGTAAGTGTCATCACCTTCAAACAATTCCCATCAAATAAATGTCTTATTAATTCACATCAAATTAATCCAACGTGATCTCCTCTATTAACATATGCTTCAGAGCACAGAGCACATTAGTAGTCATCTGGACACTAGAATAAATCCAAGCTTCTTTCTAAGATAAAATAGACACTATTTAGCTATCCCATTTCAAAGAGTTTCAACTGTAACCTAAACAAATTTTACTCAACTCTTTGATTTCATCATGCCATATTCTCCACATTTTAACCTCATTTCATCCTAAATTTACAAGTTAGGATTTAAGACAACTACCGACAAAGGAATGTAATTTGAGGTTTGCTACCATTAAATGTATAATAGTTATTTTCACCTTCTAAAATATTCTTAACTATTTTACTCAGACAAAACTGCAAGATAAAGCAAACTATTTGAAATACTTCGTACAGGATATTTTGCTCAAATTCAAAGACTAACCTTTGGTCAGCACATGAAATTCTGAGTAAAAGAGATTGGAAATATACTTGAAATAAAATAAAACTAATTCATATGTTTTTGTAATGTGAGGTAAATAAAATACAGAAAATGAATATTCATTATGATCTCTCAAAATCGAATATTTAAAAGAATGAAATGGCAAGAAAAAGAAATCACACTTCAAAGAAATATAATTTCAAACAGCATGGATTACAAGTTCTCTTTGTCTTTGTGAGGGGCACTGGAGGTATTGATGATTGTCCTTGGAATCAGAAAAACTTAGTTTTAAGTTTTGTCTCTGACAATTACTTACTGTGTGAACCTGAGCAAGTAGCTTTATCCCTCTCTGCCAACAAGACTTCCAGCTCTAAATGACCAATCAGTTGCTGATCTGCTTTGCTAAGAGCTTCTTCCATACTAGGACTTCTCAGTCATAGCTGAAATCACAATTGAAGAACCATCCCTCTTCTTAATCCCCAACAACAAAAGTCTTAAATCGATAGTAGTTGGTCAACCATCATTAGGGGTATACATCTCTATAAATTTAGCTATGTTGATTCTTGGAAATACTGCTCTGTGACAATAAATTTTTTACTCTGAAAACTCTTTCTCAGTGTCTGTCTGTCTCTTCCTCTATGGTTTCTGTTTCTGTCTCTGTCACAGTTTCTGTGTGTCTCTATCTGTTTACCTGTTTATGTGTCTGTCTCTGTGTGTATCTGTTTCTGTCTCTCTGTCTCTGTATATGTCTCTGGGCTGTGTGTGTGTGTGTGTGTGTGTGTGTGTGTGTGTGTGAGCTTTGTATGTCTGTCTGTCTCTCCTAGGCCTCTATATCTCTCTCTGCCTATTTCTCTGTCTTTCTTTCTCTCTCTGTGGTTTTTGTCTCTGTGCGTTTTCTCTATCTAGCTGTTAGTGTGTTTTTTCTATCTAGCTGTTTGTGTATCTGTCTATGTGTGTACCTGTTTGTCTGTCTTTCTCTTTATCTTTCTGTCTGCCTGTTTCTGTATCTATCTCTGTATGTATCTCTTTTTGTCTCTATCTCTGCCTTCCTGTCTCTCTTTTTTTCTGTTTATTTCTGTTTCTATCTCTTTGTCTGGGTGTCTCTATGTCTCTCTGTCTTTGTCTGTCTGTCTCTTTATCTGTCTATCTTGGCCTATCTATCTAACGCTGTCTCTCCTCCTCTCTTGCTCTGTCTCTCTATGTGTACAACATGCATATATGTAAAAATGAATATGTGGAAGTATATATTCTTTATATATGTGCAGAAGTTCCCTTGGAAGAAACATTCTCTACCAATACAAGTGATAATTGTTCTGCAACTTATAGTCTTAGAGGGCATAAGTGATTTTCCCAGAGTTATAAAGCTGATATTATGTTATCTTAAATACAATAAAGATAGGCTCAAACTAAGTCTTTCTGACATTCAAATCAAATCTCTCTCTACTATTCAAGGCTCTATAAAGTTCATAAATAATTTAAATTATAAAAGCTTTAAGTTGCAAAATGTTCATCTTAATAGTTTAACAATTAATTTTAATAAGTTCAGCACCATGTCTTGGTGATTGTTTGATTGTTGTCTTGGTGATTAGTATTAATACCATTTCTATAAGCAACAGTAGATAATGTTTATAAAATATTGTGATTCAATCATTTTTCACTTTGTTTCCAACTGGGTTTTGGACGGGTTTTGTTTAGATGTTATTTTTTTTTAATTTTTGTTGTTTGTTTGGTTGTTTTTGTTGTTGTTGTTGTTGTTTTGTTTTGTTTTATTTTGTTTTGTTTTTTGGCAAAGACACTGGAATGGTTTGCCATTTCCTTCTGAAGCTCATTTTTGGAGAAAGGAACTGAGGCAACCAAGGCTAAGTGACTTGCCCAAGATCACACAGTTAGTGCAGATTTGAACTTAGGAAAACAACTCATCCTGTCTCTAGGCCTGGCATTCCATCCATTGCATTACCCAGCTTTCTCAATGTTTATATATCATGTTAAATTAATTGATTTACTCACAATCATGTATACTAGAAGATTGTGGTGGGATTCTAACCCAGTTTTTCTAACTACAAATCAAGTGACTTTTCCACTATACCTCTCTGCTGATTGAATAAATTGAATTTACAACTAATTTCCCCAAAGACACTTTTATTTCTTTTTCAACAAGGAAAAATTATGAATATCATCCACAAGACAATTTTTGTTCCAAACATATCAATCTGAGTTTTCCATTTGCATTTTCCAAACTTAATTCCACCCCACAGCTTATTTAAGCCAAAAAGGTTCTCAACTAGACCCTGGGCAAAGAGAACAAGATCCAAAAATGAGTCTCCAAGATTGCCTCATGGAAAACTCTAAAATGAATCAATTTATCCTGACAGTGGTGATCCAAAGTGACATTTTATTTATATATAAATTAGCTTACCAATCAGGACAAAAATAGCCCCAATGCTAGGCTTCATAGGGATGCCTTTGGTTTTCTTCCCAGCATTTGCCTAAAAACAGCTTTGTGTACTAAAGGTACTTTATTTTTATGTAATGATGTTGCTTTGCCTGTTCCCTCAATCTGTTATTTTACTGAAGAAAAATCTGAAATGATTACTCAATGTGCTAAAATAACTACCATTTAACAGCTCTTAGTTCTCCCAGAAGAAATTCTATCAGTTAATTATTCCCTACGTATTCAGTAGTGAATCTGAGTTTTTATAAATTATATAGTATATAAACAGATATAGAACACAAAGATAAGACATCTTAAAAGTAACACTGGAATTTTTAGGCTCTATATAGAAGGAACATTTGATGGCTTGGGTATTTTTTTTTTTTTTTTTAGGATTACCAAATTTCTTGTGTGGACTTAATGTCAGATACTGTTTTGAAGGAAGATTGAAAACTTGTACTACCAGCATACTATAAATATAATTGTCAAACTGAACGGAAGTAAATTTGCACCATCACAAGCAACCGTTCTTCCTTATGAAACTGGGAACTAACTAACAAACCACTATGTGCAGATTTCTGTGTTATTATAGTAGGCAGCCTAAAAGACATGGAGACATCTGAATAGGTTTGGTTGGATGATTGTTCAAATTTTACATCTTTTTAAAAAGAAAGGAGTTCTACTGACATGAGTACATAAGGAAAGTCAATTAATACACACTTAATAAGCATCTGTGTCTAGTAGGCAAGGGGATACAAGTTTAAGGAATAAAATAATTGCTAGTCCAAAGGAATTGAGATTCCAATTAAGATCAAGTGAGAAAAAAGGTATACTTAAATGAATATTTAAAAGATAGATAAGCATAATCAATAAATCTATGATATGAAAATAATAGAATTGGTCAACCATCATTAGGGGTATACATCTCTATAAATTTAGCTATGTTGATTCTTGGAAATACTGCTCTGTGACAATAAATTTTTTACTCTGAAAACTCTTTCTCAGTGTCTGTCTGTCTCTTCCTCTATGGTTTCTGTTTCTGTCTCTGTCACAGTTTCTGTGTGTCTCTATCTGTTTACCTGTTTATGTGTCTGTCTCTGTGTGTATCTGTTTCTGTCTCTCTGTCTCTGTATATGTCTCTGGGCTGTGTGTGTGTGTGTGTGTGTGTGTGTGTGTGTGTGTGTGAGCTTTGTATGTCTGTCTGTCTCTCCTAGGCCTCTATATCTCTCTCTGCCTATTTCTCTGTCTTTCTTTCTCTCTCTGTGGTTTTTGTCTCTGTGCGTTTTCTCTATCTAGCTGTTAGTGTGTTTTTTCTATCTAGCTGTTTGTGTATCTGTCTATGTGTGTACCTGTTTGTCTGTCTTTCTCTTTATCTTTCTGTCTGCCTGTTTCTGTATCTATCTCTGTATGTATCTCTTTTTGTCTCTATCTCTGCCTTCCTGTCTCTCTTTTTTTCTGTTTATTTCTGTTTCTATCTCTTTGTCTGGGTGTCTCTATGTCTCTCTGTCTTTGTCTGTCTGTCTCTTTATCTGTCTATCTTGGCCTATCTATCTAACGCTGTCTCTCCTCCTCTCTTGCTCTGTCTCTCTATGTGTACAACATGCATATATGTAAAAATGAATATGTGGAAGTATATATTCTTTATATATGTGCAGAAGTTCCCTTGGAAGAAACATTCTCTACCAATACAAGTGATAATTGTTCTGCAACTTATAGTCTTAGAGGGCATAAGTGATTTTCCCAGAGTTATAAAGCTGATATTATGTTATCTTAAATACAATAAAGATAGGCTCAAACTAAGTCTTTCTGACATTCAAATCAAATCTCTCTCTACTATTCAAGGCTCTATAAAGTTCATAAATAATTTAAATTATAAAAGCTTTAAGTTGCAAAATGTTCATCTTAATAGTTTAACAATTAATTTTAATAAGTTCAGCACCATGTCTTGGTGATTGTTTGATTGTTGTCTTGGTGATTAGTATTAATACCATTTCTATAAGCAACAGTAGATAATGTTTATAAAATATTGTGATTCAATCATTTTTCACTTTGTTTCCAACTGGGTTTTGGACGGGTTTTGTTTAGATGTTATTTTTTTTTAATTTTTGTTGTTTGTTTGGTTGTTTTTGTTGTTGTTGTTGTTGTTTTGTTTTGTTTTATTTTGTTTGTTTTTTGGCAAAGACACTGGAATGGTTTGCCATTTCCTTCTGAAGCTCATTTTTGGAGAAAGGAACTGAGGCAACCAAGGCTAAGTGACTTGCCCAAGATCACACAGTTAGTGCAGATTTGAACTTAGGAAAACAACTCATCCTGTCTCTAGGCCTGGCATTCCATCCATTGCATTACCCAGCTTTCTCAATGTTTATATATCATGTTAAATTAATTGATTTACTCACAATCATGTATACTAGAAGATTGTGGTGGGATTCTAACCCAGTTTTTCTAACTACAAATCAAGTGACTTTTCCACTATACCTCTCTGCTGATTGAATAAATTGAATTTACAACTAATTTCCCCAAAGACACTTTTATTTCTTTTTCAACAAGGAAAAATTATGAATATCATCCACAAGACAATTTTTGTTCCAAACATATCAATCTGAGTTTTCCATTTGCATTTTCCAAACTTAATTCCACCCCACAGCTTATTTAAGCCAAAAAGGTTCTCAACTAGACCCTGGGCAAAGAGAACAAGATCCAAAAATGAGTCTCCAAGATTGCCTCATGGAAAACTCTAAAATGAATCAATTTATCCTGACAGTGGTGATCCAAAGTGACATTTTATTTATATATAAATTAGCTTACCAATCAGGACAAAAATAGCCCCAATGCTAGGCTTCATAGGGATGCCTTTGGTTTTCTTCCCAGCATTTGCCTAAAAACAGCTTTGTGTACTAAAGGTACTTTATTTTTATGTAATGATGTTGCTTTGCCTGTTCCCTCAATCTGTTATTTTACTGAAGAAAAATCTGAAATGATTACTCAATGTGCTAAAATAACTACCATTTAACAGCTCTTAGTTCTCCCAGAAGAAATTCTATCAGTTAATTATTCCCTACGTATTCAGTAGTGAATCTGAGTTTTTATAAATTATATAGTATATAAACAGATATAGAACACAAAGATAAGACATCTTAAAAGTAACACTGGAATTTTTAGGCTCTATATAGAAGGAACATTTGATGGCTTGGGTATTTTTTTTTTTTTTTTAGGATTACCAAATTTCTTGTGTGGACTTAATGTCAGATACTGTTTTGAAGGAAGATTGAAAACTTGTACTACCAGCATACTATAAATATAATTGTCAAACTGAACGGAAGTAAATTTGCACCATCACAAGCAACCGTTCTTCCTTATGAAACTGGGAACTAACTAACAAACCACTATGTGCAGATTTCTGTGTTATTATAGTAGGCAGCCTAAAAGACATGGAGACATCTGAATAGGTTTGGTTGGATGATTGTTCAAATTTTACATCTTTTTAAAAAGAAAGGAGTTCTACTGACATGAGTACATAAGGAAAGTCAATTAATACACACTTAATAAGCATCTGTGTCTAGTAGGCAAGGGGATACAAGTTTAAGGAATAAAATAATTGCTAGTCCAAAGGAATTGAGATTCCAATTAAGATCAAGTGAGAAAAAAGGTATACTTAAATGAATATTTAAAAGATAGATAAGCATAATCAATAAATCTATGATATGAAAATAATAGAATTGGTTATTTGCCAGTATATAAAGTTCAAATAAATTAATAAACTTCCAGATAAGTATTGGCATTGATACTGAGGGGCAGCATAGTTAAGTAAATACAATGACAAATCTGAAGTAAAAGAGACATGGTTCATATCCTACATCTTACATAAACTAGCTATGAGAATCTACACATCATTTAACCTTTTAATGACTAGCTCTAAAACCTAGAATGAAGGTTATAATGTCATGTATTTCATAGCGTTAAACTTTAAAGTGCTATGTAAATGTATTATTACTATTATTTAGCTATGGATGTCTACATTACTTTGATGGATAATAAAGGATCACAAGTTCATAGTATCACAGACTTAGAACTGGAAGGAAGCATAGAGGTAATTTAGTTCAAATTTTTCATTTTACAGATGAGGAAATCAAGGAGCAGAGAAGTTAAATGACAATGTCACACAGAATACTTGTTAAAACTTGGTTAGTAGTACTACATTATCACTAAAGTTTTAAAATGTATACAGTATTCTTTTTTATTTCATCTTACAAAGCATAAATATATGTATATATGAAAGGAAGTGTTGTATATAAATCACATATAAATTAGCTCATATAAACACAATATAGGGGCAGCTAGGTGACATAGTAGATGGTGCATGCACTAGGCCTGGAGTCAGTAAGACTCATCTTTATAAGTTCAAATCTGGCCTCAAATTCTTATCTGCATGACTCTGAACAAATCATTTAACATTGTTTGTCTCAGTTTCCTCATCTGTAAAATGAGCTAGACAAGGAAATGGCAAACTACTCTAGTATGTTAACCAACAAAACCTCAAATAGAGACACAAAGAGTTGAAATGAGTGAAAAATGACTCAACATTGTGGTCCAGACTTATAATTTCATCAGAGTAGGTAATTTCCAGTGTGGAAAGTATGGAAATTCCTTCTATGATGCAGATCAGAAATTGATATGTAATGTGAGCAATGGCCTCCAAACTATGGGATGGCATATTCATATAAATTTTCTTTCAAATGGGCATATACACCCACTATGTGTATATTTATTTATTTATAATTATTGGGCCTTTAAGTACAGACATTACAAAATGTGTAAAAGTAGAAATTTTAAAATGATAAAATAACATAAAAAATATTAGAATCACTACAAAGCTATTAAAGTTCATTAAATAGGACCATGACATGAGATTTTTTTTCATCATTTTGGCTGCTCTGTGGATTGAAAGAGGTTGAGACCAGAGCTGAAGAAAGGATACAAAACAATAGAATTCTAAAATTCATACAATTGGGAATGGGGACCTAAATAAGGGGAGCAACTATATGAATGGAGGAAAGGAAAGAGAAATTGTGGAGGTAATATACCAAGTTTTTAGATAGGTGGATGCCTTAGAGAAATTTAAAAGAGATAAGAATTTGAGGAAAAGATAATGTAAGATCTGTAACGTATAGTTTAATCTCTTAATGTCCACTCATTCTTAGAAATTCATTCTGTCCCAGTGGGGGACAATAGGAGAAGGAAATTTTTGTGAATGAAACCCAAATAGCTATAGCTATGTTTATCCAGCCACCAGTTAAATTTTGGCTGAGCATAACTATCCTTGAAGAGCAAAAACTGGAACTTAAGTACAGAGGGCAATAAATTACAGCATAGAGGGAGGAGATAGAACTAGGAGAGCTAGGAGGTAAAGATAAATGTTTTGGAAACAAGCCCCACAATTAGCTATCATGAAGAAATGGGTATGGAATTTATTTTCCCCACCCTCCGAGTGGTTGGTCATACCACAATTCCTAGTCAAATCATAACCCTTTTTTTGGTAAGGCTGAGGTCCAACTCTTCAAACTGTCCTTTCCTATTTTGTATTCCAGTGTTTTAGAGACTTATTTGAACACCAAGACATCACCAGATTTGTCTATAGTGACACAGGTAACATAAATCAGAAATAACAAGTTCTTTCAACTAAATGAAATAAAGTTCTCATCAATTTAACTTTTTTAAAATGATATTTTCTTTCTGCTATAATGATTTTTTTCTCCTATAAAATAATATATATTTTTCCTTCCTGCATTGAAGATAATACATTATGTGTATATTTATTTATTTATAATTATTGGGCCTTTAAGTACAGACATTACAAAATGTGTAAAAGTAGAAATTTTAAAATGATAAAATAACATAAAAAATATTAGAATCACTACAAAGCTATTAAAGTTCATTAAATAGGACCATGACATGAGATTTTTTTTCATCATTTTGGCTGCTCTGTGGATTGAAAGAGGTTGAGACCAGAGCTGAAGAAAGGATACAAAACAATAGAATTCTAAAATTCATACAATTGGGAATGGGGACCTAAATAAGGGGAGCAACTATATGAATGGAGGAAAGGAAAGAGAAATTGTGGAGGTAATATACCAAGTTTTTAGATAGGTGGATGCCTTAGAGAAATTTAAAAGAGATAAGAATTTGAGGAAAAGATAATGTAAGATCTGTAACGTATAGTTTAATCTCTTAATGTCCACTCATTCTTAGAAATTCATTCTGTCCCAGTGGGGGACAATAGGAGAAGGAAATTTTTGTGAATGAAACCCAAATAGCTATAGCTATGTTTATCCAGCCACCAGTTAAATTTTGGCTGAGCATAACTATCCTTGAAGAGCAAAAACTGGAACTTAAGTACAGAGGGCAATAAATTACAGCATAGAGGGAGGAGATAGAACTAGGAGAGCTAGGAGGTAAAGATAAATGTTTTGGAAACAAGCCCCACAATTAGCTATCATGAAGAAATGGGTATGGAATTTATTTTCCCCACCCTCCGAGTGGTTGGTCATACCACAATTCCTAGTCAAATCATAACCCTTTTTTTGGTAAGGCTGAGGTCCAACTCTTCAAACTGTCCTTTCCTATTTTGTATTCCAGTGTTTTAGAGACTTATTTGAACACCAAGACATCACCAGATTTGTCTATAGTGACACAGGTAACATAAATCAGAAATAACAAGTTCTTTCAACTAAATGAAATAAAGTTCTCATCAATTTAACTTTTTTAAATGATATTTTCTTTCTGCTATAATGATTTTTTTCTCCTATAAAATAATATATATTTTTCCTTCCTGCATTGAAGATAATACATTATATGTACATATCATTTATCGTTTGATTGTTAAATAGAAAGTCAACTTAAGAAATGTTAGGGTTTTTTTTTTTTTCTCCTTTAGAAATAAAATGACAAGTTATTATGGAGCACATGATTATCTTAACTATACAGCTAGCTATGTTTTGGGGTTTTTTTTTGTCTTAATAAATGTATCCTAAACCAGAATAATTACAATTCCTAGACAATAATTCTATTCCTACTAGAATTTTATAGAAGTTATCATGTTATGCAGGGCAACATCCTAGAGAGCTATACATACTATGCTATCCAAATCATAAGGGTGGACTTACCATGAATTTATACAATGATAAACACATTGGCAAAAGATATTCATGTGTGTCTACATTCTAATGCAGTAAGTCACCTGTTTAAAGAAACTCCATCTTTGATTTTATGCCCATTATTGTTTCTGTTTTCTACTTGGAAGCAACATAAATTCTAATGGAAAACAAAACAAAACACTGTGCCTACAGTGACAGTACAGAGGTTTAAATCTTACCTCTGTCCCTAATCACATAATGTTGGGCAAATTATTTGACCTTTCTGAAACTCAGTTTCCTTATCAATAAAATGAAAGGATTGGGCTAGATTGCATCCATAGTTTCTTCTAACTAATGATCTATAACACTGTTATATCTTTGTTTGCATTCAACTATTTAGGATTTTGTATATAGTTATTTGTTCCACAACATCTTGCAAGGACATATTTTAATCAAATTTGGCATACCTAATGCTTAACAAAACTCTTTTGTAATTTTCTCCAAAAAAATTAAATAACTAAATGAATTTGTATATAATCTGCTAAAGTTTATTACAGTTCATTCAACAGTCTAATAAGACTCGAAAACATTGAGATTTGCTTGCCCAATTGTTGAGATTCAATAGCTCCAGCAGATCATAAAGTTTTTTCTACTATTTGTTTTTTTTTTTTTTAAGTAACAACATGGATAAAGTCACAGATTCTAAAAAAATATTGAAATATTGTTATATGAAGGGAGATAAAAGAGAGATACAACGATTTCACTGAATTAGATTCACCATTAACAGATCCATTCATTTTCAATTATCTGAATCTACTATCTGAGAAATTTTCTGAACAAAAGCATGCTGTCTGATTCTCAATGAATCATTTTCCCACTCTTGCTGGTATTTCTGACATTTGCTTCTCCTCTAATTTGATCTTCTCAGACAACAAAGCATAGGAAACCAATGTCTGGGACCAAAGTTTGGAAATAGTTGCCTTGTGTAGATTTAGTCTAAGGTTGCTGCCCTTGTGGTGTGGTATGACTGGCCAGGTTAGAAACACACTGGCTCTTATATCTAGACAGTTTAGAGAAAAGAAGAAGAAATAACTTAGTTCTATATTTACACATATTTTAGAATTTTAATGTTCCTACCCACTGGACCATATTATGTATTTACTCATCTTCTATGCTTGTTTATTTGTTTGTAGTTAAGCGTAGAAATCAAACTCTACTTCATAATGGTGCTGTGGCCACCAAATTGCAGCACTTGGACAAGTAAATTTTAATCTTTCACTGCTTTAGCACAGTACCTAAAGTGCTCAGTATAATGCCTGTTACACAGTAGGCACTATATAAATGTTTATTTCCATCCTTCATTCCCCCAGGATATTTTTTAACGAACTATTGAATTTTTTAAAATTCTCATTCAAGATTATAAAGAAAAATAGGGTCAAAATAAAACTTGGATTGATAGTTAAAAATATAATCTAAGGTTAAAAAAAATGAGGTCAGAGCTACACATTAAAAAAAAAAATTCCATATATATATATATATAGATTTTTCCCCATCTAGAGAAACTTGAAATCAAAAGATCTATTATATGTATTCATATATAAAGGAAAAAAATGGAATTATATAATAGATCTATACATCTAACAGTATTTTTTGTGAATCTAATATATCTAACAATCTATATAGCTTCTATATTTTCTATATGACATATAAAAGCTACATATATATTATTAGGTACATTAGATATATTATATTATTTATAACTTATTTGTCCTTCAGCTGAAGTTCACGACTACTGTACTTAAGTCTTCATTCTCCATTTACTTGTCTAAGCTTCCAATTTCTGTATATCCTTTTTGGGCTCTAATTTGATTGATAAATCCCCTATACATTCATGCCACTTTCTTTAAGCAATTTCTTTTCTCATTTGAATTCTTTCTCTTCAGAATTTCCTTTCATGGAGCATCCCATTCTTTTCTGGGATGAGTTTCCTTATATTTTAGATCCTGAGTTCTTTCAAAGCTGTTATTGCCCAGTCTAAAGTGCATTACAGACTTTAAACAGCTTTCCTATCCTTCCCTATTATAAATTCTAAGACCTCAAGATTTCCACTGTCTCCATTCCCAGAACCCAGATATTCCTAATTGGTGAAAATCAAGTTCACAGTAACTTTCTGTCAGAAGTTCCTTCACAAATTATCAGGATTATCAAGAAAATACAATAAAATACTACCTATTCTGCTTTTGAGATAGAGACTCACAGAACAAAGAAATAGAGGAAAAGGGCAGGGGGTGTGTGTGTGGAGAAACAGAGACAGAGACAGACAGAGACAGACACAAAGAGAGAGAGAGACAGAGAGAGCCACATCAGATAACTTAATAATTGAAGCCCTTCATCACTACTATAAAATGCCTCTATGCCAGCCATGTGATCAGTTTCACAACCAAGATTTCATGAGAAACTTGATCAAGTTTCAACATAAATTTCATGGGAAATTTGATCAAGAGATTTCATGGGAAATTGGATCCATTATGTAGAACGTTCAATCTTATTATAACATTAAATGATGCAATTTTTAATGTTGTCTGTTCCTTAAGTTTTATTAAATTAGTCAATAAGAGAGTCCAGACAAAACTATAGTCTAGGGTCATTTCTACCAGAAGAATCTTGTCCTGATGATGAAGCATTATGAAACCCAGAGTAAATGGTCCCAAACCTTGTCACATAAATACTTGAAGCAATGAAGAAGATTCTACTATTAGAACCAAGAATATTTTTTGTTGTTGTTTTAATCTGTGATATCATTGACATAGGGAAATTTCTGATGTGAAAGCCCATTCTATCCATACCAATGTAAAGTAGTGATATAGTGTATGTGTGTGTCTCTGTGTCTCTATGTATGGATATATATGTATATGATTTGTGAGAGTTGCTAGGGTGTAGTGGGAAGTTAAGTGAATTATCAACTAAAATGTGTCAGAAAGGCTATTCCTCTATGCTTCCATACTAACTCTGACAACATGCTTTCCCAACCACTCCCATAAAAAGATATGAGAAGAATGTTTATAACCTGACTAGACAATGCCTGTAATCTACTTTTTTTTAATGATATAAAGACTATAGGTAATATTTTCAAAGAATGATAGTATTTGGGGATGAGAAATTCCTTAAAAACCACATAGTACAACACCCTAAGTCTACCAATGAGGTCAACTAAATGCAGAAAAGTGAAAAAACTTGCCCAGACTTATAAAAGTGGGAAACGACAGAGTGAGTATTCAAAGCAATGTGACATTAAAGACTTTAAAGGAATACAAGATCAAAGATATTTCCTGAGGTCAGCGTCCATTCAACATACAATTCCTTCTATATTATCTGGATCTAGAATTAATGCCTAATAAAATGTACAATGCTTACAGTAAAGTCACTTGGCCATAAAAATACTGAGGCAAAATAACAGTGAATGGTCCAAGAGTTGGTTCTAAAGGTAGGAAGATGAGTCATTGAGACTCTTACTGTTCAAGGCAATTTTCTTATTATAATTTCCAGACAAGATGCCAACATTCATTGGGAGAGTGTTTCTTTTTGTTGTTGTTGTTGTTTATTTGTTTTGTTTTGTTTTGTTTTTGTTTTTGTTTTTTGTTTCTTAATCCTATATCAATAACATTTCAGGGTCAGTCCTTAACCTACTCTTTAATGAACAAGGTCTCTAATAAACATGCACTTTTCGGAAAGATTTCTATTTAAAAAAAAAAATGTAACTAGATAATTAGAAAAAGTATTCTCCAGTGGATAGAGAGTTGGACTTAAAAAACAAAAAAGACCTGGGTACAACTTGTCCCTCTGACACTGTCTATTTGACCCTATGCAATCTATCAGTGCCTCAAGAAACATTTTAGTTGTAAGAAAGTACAATTCTACATAGGCAGAGAAATATAAATTCTTAAATCAATAAGATCATAGTTGTCATGAGAAATAAATAACATCATAGCAATTGTCAATGTCCAATATGTACATAAAATAAGGGATAAATAAAATCTTACCCTAAATCTTTAACCTTTAATAAGATAAAACCAATTGAGACAATTAAGAAAAACAAGCAAAGAAGATACTTTTGGTATAATTCTCATCTTAGTCCTGATTAATACTTCATCATATTTGACCTGTTTTCCTTCATCTTTTATCTATTCCTATTGTTTTTGTACAGTTATAATCAGTGTATGACATTCTGGCTCCACAAGTTTGACACTTCATTAACTCTAATATGTATTTTCATGTTTCTTTACTTGCTTCATGTTTGCAGATTTTTATGTTAACATAACATTCTCATAAACATGACTATTCTTCAATTGAGGAACATGCAGATACACAAACATATTTACATATATATGTGTATGTGTGTTCTCCAGTATATTTCCATTTTGATTGGGGGGGAGGTGAATTTTAAAGTGTTTTCTTCTAGCTAAATATTAGAAAGTTGGCTACCAGATAATTAAATCTTTTGACAGAAAAAAATTCCTAGAGATCACCTAAAAACGGTAAATAGGAATTGAAATCTGCATGAGAAAGAAAACACATGTGCCAATAAATTAATGGGAAGTGGTAACTTTGGAAGTGGTAAAAACACATTAGAGTAGATAGTTTCATTTTACACATAATTATTTCTTGGGAGAAGTGTCACCATGATGAGCTAATTAATTTTAATAATTAATTCTTAGTTTTTATAAAAAAAAGAATTTTCATTTTTCTAATGTAATTTTTATCACATGATAGTAGAGTGCCAAAATTTCTTATATTTGTCATCACTTTGCCCACTGGAGAAATTTAATTTAAATTCTGGCAGTATGCCAATATCATAAAATATATATATAATGAGTTCATTTCAGATTTATCTTTTCCTAAGAGCTAGTCTTACTGAAGCATAATAATAATTTAAGTAAATGATAAATTCACATATTGGAAAAGGAGAAAATAAAAGAACCTCTTTTCATCCATTATATCGTAATAGACAATGTACTGTTTTAGAAGCTATTGTGAATCTCTAGAGTGGGAAAATTAAAATACTAAAACTCCAATATATGGCAGTGGGTTTTTATATTCCTAAATTCTCCTATTCATAAACCAATTTTATTAAATAAGTCCATATCAAGACCTATTAAATACAACATAATTGGCTGAGAAAGCTACAAAAGAGTGAAAGAGATAGATAGATAAACAGAAAGACAGAGACAGACAGACATAGAAACAAAGACAGAGACAGAAACAGAGATATGACCTGTGCCTCTTAAGAGCTTTCTTACCAACTGCTTAGAGTGACATGGCATGAGCCCATCCATAAAATTATCAATTAACAATGCAAAGCAACTTATAAGTTTAAGTGTAAAAATGAATGAGAGAGATAGGACTAGGTTCTTAGAGAGAAGAATGTAGCTAGAGCAATTATCAGAAAAGGTTTATTCCTATTATAATTAATCATTTGATATTTCCAGGTCTTATATAGCCAGATAGAACTGGAAATAGAATTTGGTCATACAAATAGGCTAGAATAATGATCAAAGTGTAGTATGAATAATTTACATTTGGATGACACAAAAATTACTGACCAATATGGAGCAAAGAATTAATATGATTTGAGTATTGGTCAAAACTTAACTTCCTGAAAGATAACATTAACTCTAGAACTTATACATCTGTAATATCCCTTGCTCCTTAGGCCCATGCTTTATGATTGCAGAGTAGAAAATGGAAATTGGAGACATCTTCTAGGATTCTCTATTAAAGGAAAGGGCCAAGGACAAAGACTCTATAACTCTTCCCTAGGCTCCCCTAGAACTTTGTCCCCTTCAATCTAGGCTTTTCCATTTCTTTTTATATGTTGTTTTCCCTCATAAGATTATGAGCTTCTTGAGGGCAGGGACTGTCTTTGGCATTTCTTTGTATTATCAGAACACAACCCAGCCAGTAATGGGTGCTTAATAAATATTTATTCATTGACTTAGTTACTAAGGTGGATGGGATTCTTGTTTGGTTGGTCTCTGAGCTTCCTTTCATCTCTGAAATTCTCTAATTCAGCAGGAATTAAAGCAGACTTCAAACCATAAAGCATTAAGTGACAATTTTACTTGTCACATTCTGCTTCCTGAAAGTCATGAAATTAAAAAAAAATTTCCAGAAAGGTTTCAACAAAATACAATCATTACCAAAATTATAAAATATTATAGGAGAAGCAGCATTGCTAGTACTGAGCTCTGTATTAGGAAATGTGGATTCAAGTTTAGCTTCTGACAAAAACTAGTAGTGTGATGCAGGGGGAGTGAGAAGGAGAGTTGTCCCCACACACAATTCTAAGATTAAATGCTTTGGAGCAGCTATTGATGTGTATTGATAGAGGAAATTTCTTGTTAAGATAGTTAGTTCCCTATAACAATGAAATGGCAGTTCAGTCCAAAAACTATTAAATAAATATGAACTCAAGATTCCTATCACTCCCAGGACCACATCACTAAGAACATTGGCAATTTGAGAATAAGAAGTGGATCCTTTGATCTCTCAAAGGTCTTTCCAGTTCTAATATTCTATGGATGTAGTATCATTAGTAAAGAGCCTTAAGATGTAAGTCCAATCAAGAAACAGGGTAAATGTGTAAGTTTACAAATGTATATTTGGCCAATAACCCCAAAAATCAAGGGGCAGAACCAAGATGGCAGACAACAGGCAGAAATCCAGCTAACTCTCACATTATTCTTAAAACTTTAAAATAAAATGTCAAATTAAATTTTAAAACCTCAAAGGCAACAAAAGATCAGAGTGAGACATTTTTCCAGCCTAAGACAACTTAGGAGGTTGTCAGGAGAGGATTGTTACCCAGGTGTAGAATTGTTCATAATGTATTCACAGCAGTGCAGCACTAGCAATGGACTTTGCAAGCAGCAGCTACAGTTTCAAGGGCTCTCAGCCAAGAGACAGTAAGGACAACTGGTCAGAAAGATATCACAGCGGACTCAGTAGTGTAGCTGGCACTGATTGGCAACTCTATTACTAACAAGCAGTTCTGGGTCATAGTTCCAGGGTAAAAAATAGCATTTCTGGTCAATCATATAGAAGCTTAAACATCAATAAAGAAGCAGGAGCACTGGTAATACATAATTTCAAGGCAAAAATGTTATGGTTTGCAGCTATAGGGGAACAGGACACTTGATCAGAGTTCCAGGATCAAGAGGAGTACTAGTGTTTGCAGGTACAGGAAAGCAAAGCACATAGGTCACAGTTGTAAGGAATAGGTATAGAGATTATAGTTTAAGTGAATAGGGATTCTTTCTGAATGAAGACCAGAATACAACCCCCAAAAATAGTAGACTCTACTTCTCCCAATATCAAAACTTCAAAAGTACCAAATCCTTGTAGACCCCAAGCATTAACACTGAAAACAAAGCAAGAAAAAGCCTGAAACTTAGTAAATGCCTATCTACCCCTAAATGAGCATAGCCCATCTTTAACTTAAGTTCAAAATCAAAAAATAGGTTGGAAAATGAGTATACAATAATAACAACAACAAAAGAATTAGACAAAAAACAAGCAAACTACTGTGGGAAAAGCTACAATCAAAGACTCAAAGAAAAATGCTAATTGAATGCCAGCCCAACCAGAATTCCTGGAAGAGTTAAAGAAAACATATGAGCAATAGAGAGAAAAAATGGAAAAAAAGAAGTGAGTGAAGCAAGAAAATTATGGAAAGAATTTATAGTTTTATAAAATAGACAAAAAAAAAACACTGAAGAAAATAACATTTTATGAAACAGAATGGCAAAAAAACAAAAAAAAAAAAAAAGCACACAAATTCACTGAATACTTCCTCTAAAAGCAGAGCAGACTACAAACAAAAGGAGGTACAAAAAATTACTGAAGAAAATAATTCTTTAAAAATTGGAATTGAGCAACTTAAAAGTTAATGACTCCATGAGATGACAAGAATAAAGCAAAGTCAAAAGAATGAAAAAAAAAATGCTGAGAATACAACCAAGAATAATTTATCCAGAAATATGAGTATAATCCTTCATGTGAAAAAAAATTGAAATTTAATGAAATAAAAGACATTCAAGAATTTCTGATCAAAAGACCAGAGTTTAATAGAAAATCTGACATTCAAACACAAAATTCAAGCAAAAAATGGTAAATACAAAAGAGAAATCATATGGGATTTAATATGCTTAAATTATTTATGTTTCTATATGGGATGATGAGACTTGAAAGTCCTTCAAACTTTAACACTATCAGGGGTCTGCATAGAGGGCATAAGTGTGAGTTGATTATGTTGGATTCTCAAAAAGAAATGAATGACAAAGAGGCATATACTGGGTAAAAGAAAGGGAGAAGTAGAATGGGGAAATTTTTCTCATATAAAAGAGTCAAGAAAGAGCTTTTATGTGGCAGAGGGAAAATGGGAGGCAATGCTTGAATCTCCTTATTGGAATTCATTTAAAGAGGAAAGAATACATCTATCTATCTATCTACACAGACATACATACATACACATATACACATTCACACACGCACTCAGTTGAGTATAACATTCTATCTGACTAAATAGGGAAATAGAAGGACAAGGGAATAAATAAGGAAATAAAGGGAAGCAATGGTCAGAAGCAAAACAGAATTTTGAAAAAAGACAGGATGAAAAAGAGAGAAGGAAAAATATAAGACATAGGATATAGGGAAATATATAGTAATAATATTTGTGAGTGTGAATGGAATATGCTAACCCATAAAACAGAAGGGGAGAGCAAAATGAATTAGAAACCAGAATCCAACAATATGGTATTTACAAAAAAAACTTGAAAAAAAAAAGACATACAGAGTTCAAATAAAGGAGTGAAGCAAAATCTACTATGCTTCAGTTAAAATAAGAAAGGTAGGAATAGTAATCCGGATCTCAAACAAAGTAAAAGCAAAAGCAATTCTAATAAAAAGTGATTATCAAGGAAACTACATTTGGCTAGAAGTGCCACAGACAATGAAGCAATATTTTTTTTAAAATGTAAGTTTCTCTGATAAAGGCATGGGGAACTAAGTAAAATTTATAAAAATGATAGCTATTCCCCAATTGATAAATGGCCAAAGGTAATAAAGAGACAGCTTTCAGAAGAAAAACATCAAATCTACTTATTAGTCATAGGAACAAAAGCTCTCAATCACTATTGATTAAAGACAAAACAATTCTGGGATACCACCTCACACATATCAAAAATGACAAATGATGGAGGTATTTAAGGAATATAGGCACACTTATAAACTACTAGTGAAATTATAACAAACTATTAATCTATGAACTAGGCCAATCATTCTGAAGAATAATTTGGGGCTACACCCAAAAGACTATAAAACTGGACATATCCTTTGACCCAGGAATACTACTCCTAGACATGATCCCCAAAGATATCAAAGGAAAAAATATTTTTAAAAAAAATTTATAGCAATTTTTTTTATGGTAGCAAAGAGTCCAAATTGAGGGGACATTTATCAATCAGGGAAAATTTAAACAAGTGGTAATGTGTGGTTTTATTGGAGTACTATTTTCCAATAAGAAATGATAAAGGGAATGGTTTCAGTAAAATTAACAAGAAGACCTATATAAACTGATACAAGGTGAAATGAAAAGAATTGAGAGATTACTGTGCACAATAACAGCAATGTTATAATGATGATCAACTGTGAAAGACTTTGCTACTCTTGTCAACACAATGATCTAAGAAAATACCATCTCTAGAGATAACTGATAAACTCTGAATGAAAACTGAATTATACCTTTCTCACTTTTGTTGTTTTTGTTTTTGGTGATAAGGCTGATATGGAAATGTTTTGCATGATTTCACATATATAATGGATATATTGTTTTCTTTCTCAGTGAATGGAAGACAGGTGGGAGGGAGGGAGAGAATTTGTAATGAAATTTTAAAAGAAACAAATGTTAAAAATAAATAATATTTTAAAAAATAATGCAAAAAACCAATCCAGATCTATATAATCCCATTAGCCAAAGCCACCTGATGTTTTTCATTAATCAGATTTGACATTTGCTATTATAAGGAAAACTTCTTGAGGTCAGGTATCATCTCACTTTTGAATTTATATTTCCCGTGTCCAGCAGTGTGCATAGTATAAAACAAGTGCTTAAACAATGCTTGTTTATTGAACAAACAAAATCTCAACATGATAATTTGAGCACTTTCTGGTTCTAAAGCTGAGCTGGATGAAGTGACTTTTTTTGAAAACTCTAAAGAAAAATACAAAAATACAAAGAAGAATTGAGAATATTTCTAGTGAATTTAAATGATTAGGAAAATGTTGACCCAGGAGTTCTTATTGGATACATAAATCTCACTTCACAGAATAGTAATAACTCAGTTGGTATAGAAGATAATGGTTTGTGTTTATGGTTGAACAGAAAAATAATCAACTGTTTCCCTAAGCACAGTTTTCTTCATAAAATTTTGTGCAATAAAAAGGTCAGCCAAACTTTCCTGGTTTTTTAAAAAAAAAAAAAGCAGAACCAAGTGGTTTTTTTTCTTTAAAAAGTAGAAATTTTGATTTTCCTTCTCTCAGGAAAAGTGTAGTTTCTCTACAAATACTCACATATTGAATATATACTTGAAATCATGCTGGCAAGAAACAGATGAACATAAGGCTAATGCTATATTCCTCCCTCACCCCCTAAGTCACTCCCTGACAATTAGGCAGGTATTTAAGAAAGAGTATTAACTCTTTCCAGATATTAAGACTATTTAATTTTGCTACAATTGCAGATATCACCTGAACCAGTGCCCTGAATGACTTTTAGAAGAATGAAAAGAGGTGAACTGCCTTAGGTATGTAACATAAGCATAGGTGATGTGAATAAAAGATATTACTTCAAGAAGCAATTACTGACAGCTAATTAACATAGGCTTTTTCTGCTTTAAAAAATTATTTTGAAAGGTATGTAAAATAAACCAGATTGCTAATTTGGCATACCGACACTTGGTCAAGTTGCTGCCTAAAATCCAACGAAGTAGAATGCATTCATATAACAAATGCACAATATCATGACAACATATATGCTATTTTCCTTTAGTGAGGATATAAGGGGAATTATCTCATTTATTCTGAATAATTTTTGTATGCATCTCCGACCAGTGAAGAACACCAGGAAACAATTCTTCCCACTATACTGAAGGAAATATAATTTCATCTATTTTTTTTTCTTTTCAGGCTCTTTTTGGCTGAAATATTATGGATATCATATTATAGGTTTTTTAAAGGAATACTGTCAATGCTACAAAGTCTAAAATTAAAGCAGGCAGCTTTGTTTAAGTTCACAGAGACAAAAAAGTCACGTTGCCTACGTGTGCACATTGTGACACCCTGGGAGAGTGAGGATGGTGGAAATGCCTTTGAAAAGTAATGAAATTGATGACTACTGAAGGTGTTGCCTGCAATATTAACTAAAGAATCTCTATGCCATAAGTTCTGAAAGGCTGAACCCATGGTAGATTCCTCTTCCTAAACTTTATCTAAGATTATCAGTTTGCAAGGGTAAGATCACATGGTTTCCAAGCTACCTAGATGTGGGCTATAATAATGTTTATAATGGAAGTTGCTAAAAGTGAGATGAAAATTAACTAAAAAACTAAGTTCTGAATTTACACTACAAAGGACTGAAGGTTATTGTTTATTTCTAGAATCCTCAAAGTTCTTCTTACATGGCATTCATTTTCTCATCTCTTAGCTTTTACAAAGGCCCTACCTCCTTCCTGAAATGTATTTCTTTCTCACCTTTGTTCCTTAGAATCCTTAATTTCCTTCAAAAAGCAGAGTAAATTCAACCTTCAACATAAAATTTTCCGGAAGCTCCCAGCTGCTATCCCTATCTTTTCCCCAAATTACATTGCATTTATTTTATATTTACTTTTGTATGAAGAGGTTATTTCTTCTGATCAAATGTACACTCCTTAAGAAAGAAGCAGGGACTAACTTCATTTTTGTCTTTGTAACTGCAGTGACTAACAGTACTTGGCACAATAATAGGTACTTAATGTATACCTGTTGATTGAATAATTGATCTGTCTCTGACTTAGTCATTAAAGGTTCTCTATTCCAAAGTCTCACCTCTGTTCAGTTTTTTTTTTTTTTTTTTTTGGTTTGGTTTATTTTGTTTGTTTGTTTTTAAATAAAGAGCTACATTATCCAAGCAGATTTTGGAATCAGGAAGTTACAAAGAAAAGTTTCTATCTAAACTCAAAAGAGGCTGCCCATGGGGGTAGGGAGTGGAAAGTAGGAGCTGGATTCACTTAGAGCCTTTCTGTTTTACGAAGTATCTTAAAATATTTTTGAAGAAATATGGTAACGTTGTTATCCTTCTGGAACTAGATACGTAGACACTGTTGCTTTAACTCACAGCTTGTTAAATACTGTTCAGTTTTTCTATAACATTTTTTTGTTGTTGTTAGGAGACTAGAATCAGCATATGGGAATTGCTCTTTTCCTGCTAAGCTGAAGCCATTACTAACTATTCATCTGTGACATGCACTCTTTATTGTAACTAAGTATTTTAGTTTAAAAAAAATCTTATCTGCCACAATTTTTTTTTTTCCTCTTGGCATCTCTTTCCAATGTGACATCACTTAAATTTACTTTAGTAAAAATTCCAATCAGTTCTAAATTGGATATTGCCCAAAAGATTGAGGGCAATCCTAGCTAGTACTGAAAGAAGAAAGAACCCTAGAGGTAGAAGGACAATTTATTCTCTCCACCCATTGTGTAACAATTCTTTCATTAGAGGCACATAGAATCATAATGAGCTTCACAAATGTATTTGAAAATAGGTTATCAGATTACCATCATATAGAAAAGGCTTTCAGTTAATAGAGCTTTGAATTGAAAACCACCATTATTGGGAAACACATACTCGATTTTCTTAAACCATTATATCTTAGGAAGGTAGGTATGGATTTGTTGTTGTTGTTGCTGTTGTAGTTGTTGTCTTAATTATTCATTCCACCCAGGATCCAACTGCCTCACAGTCTTATGCCACTGTTTGGAATGAAATAAACAAGTAACTGTGTCAAACTGACAAAGCAGTTCTAAGGCATCTGTGCTGAAATTCATTCAGTGATTTTTAATGCTTGTGGGTTTGGATTTTTTTTTTTAAGTTCTTGACTGACATATTTAACATGTATTGGTCATCCTGCCATCTAGGGGAGGAGGTGGGGGGAGGGGGGGAGGAGAGGAAAAATTGGAACAAAAGGTTTGGCAATTGTCAATGCTGTAAAATTATCCATGTATATAACTTGTAAATAAAAAGTTATTAAAAATTAAAAAAAATAAAGTTCTTGACTGAGTCTCAGGTCTTCATTATCTGAAGGATTCAATCCTGATCTATATAAAAATTAAATAAAATACAATTATGGAAACTATATTCTATAGTAAAATCCACCAAATTGTGCATCATATTTTCCATTTAATTTTTAGACTCCTATTTACAGCTAATGACTCTACTTTAGCTCCCTGACATGTTAGTATTGCAAGTATTTTTGCTTTAAATAAAAAAAAAAAAATCCCAATATTTTAACTTTCTTATTTATCTCAGGTAATGCCAATGGATCTCTCTATGGGTCAATATTAAGATATTCTTTGGGTTCTAGAAAAATAGTTATATAAAGTATAAGTAAGTGTTAAAGAATATATGACCAGGCTAGTCAATACATTTTTGGTTTTAAAAAAATAATAAGTATCTTGTGATACATTCATGAAGTTTCTATATTACTACTGCTGAGCACTACCACCACTCCTCTAAAAACAAATAAGTAAAATAAAATAAACAAGAATTAGTCTCGAATTTAAAGCACACACCTTGAACTTGAACATTCAAAATACGAATAGTACTTTAAGATTAAACTGTTATAATGTGACCTCTAACCCACAGCTTCCTGTAAATATGATGACCTTAGTATATTACAATTCATTTTTATTCATGAAGCACTTTGGCACATTATCCAGAGAATTCAAAGTGCTTTATGAATATTATGCAAATTAAAAAGAAAGTCTAAACAAATCAAAGCATAAATAAAAGGATACATGAATAAAGAAATAAAGGGAGGGAGAAGGAGGAGAAAGGGGAGAAGGAAGAGACTGAAACAGACAGAAATGGAGCTAGAGATGAAGGAGAAGAGAAGAAGAAAGAGAAGAAGGAAGAGAGGAGGAGGAGGAGGAGGAGGAGGAGGAGGAAGGAGAGGAAGATGATACATCATAGGTAGGGATAGGTAGTAGATTTATGATTTCCTTTATAAGAAAAACATCTGGAAGAGAAAGCTCCTTCTATCAATACAGATAGGATACTTCTCTGTAATTTGGTCTTAATTGTCTAGAGAAATGAGGTTAAGTTATTTAAGTCTAATAGCTAAAGGAAAATAATTTAGTCTTAAAAAAAAAAAGTCATATATAACTATACAGTAGTATGAATATGTACTTAAACTAATCTGAAAGGCTAGGTGATTGGTAGACCAAAGAATAAATTAGGGAATGAAGAAATAAACAAGGATAAAACAAAAAAAAAAAATCTATCTTAAAATGGTTCCTTTAGGAGACTAAGCTGATGGTAAATTTAGCATTCAGAATAACATGAAGAGGTAGAGCCTCCAAAAATGAGGAGTCAATATTAAGATCAGTTGATGTGACGCTATATCAATAGAATTTAAGTCTTTCCCCCTACCCCCCCATTCAACTCCCACTTTGTATCCCCAGGGCACTGTGCCTTATATAAAGTACAGACAGTTCTCCCTTCACTTAAGTGGAGACCTCTACTTAAAGCAATTTTAATATGATGCAAATTTGCCCTACCCACCCATTTCACTTAGCCTATATGACAAAGCCATACACAAAAGTCAAGAAATGTACTACAATGCAGAAATATTAAACGCTATGCCATGACAATAAACAGAATTATGAATTGAAAGGAAAAGTTAATGATAAAGCATACAAAATACTGTATAACAAAGTTAACATAGGTATGTAATGTATTGTCACATCTCGATCTACTTCATCTCCTTTTTCACTGGTGGTTTTGTTGTTTTACGTAATTTTATATTTTTTTACATATGTATGTAATTGATAAAAATTTGTTTTATTGCATTTTGTATTAATTTTTACCAGGAGTAGTTAATATAACTATTTGACATTACGCATTAACATTAAATTCCATGTTTTAAACTTGTCTTGTTTTGTTGGTTTGGGTTTTTGTAATTTAGTATCAAGTCTTTAAACTAAAGTTGAGTTTAGTTAGCTCAACATTATAGACCCTATTATATCTCTTCTCCTATGATGTTGCCAGCTGGCCCAGATCTTCCTAATGTGGCTATATCCTAAGATCTAGTAATCAGTTAATGGCTAGTAATAATTAGGTCTCCACAAAGTCCAAGGAATATTGTTTTGATGTACTAAATTTATAATGAGAACACCAACCATTAATTATAAGAAAGACATCAATGAGTTAGGGATAAAAGGAGCAACATAAATATTATCTACTAGTATGCTAAACTTTGTTGAGCTTTTGTTTGCTCCACATTTTCTCTTGCTCCATGTTAATATTTGTCTTATTGGACACTGGACTTGGTCTGAGTTTCACGGCTAAGCAAAAATTGGGTGTTTCAGACCTTAACTATCTCTTCATTCTTGCTGTCTTTTCACATTCAAGGATATTTGAATAATAACTATGTAAGAGGAAAAATGTCTAGATTGAGGTCAATAAACTCAAGAGACTGAAAAAGATCAAAATTAAAAGTTAAAAATCACTTTGATTAAAAGTCTCAAATATTGAGATAGCTGGTATAGCACACAGAGAAAAATCTGGTCACATTGTTAAGTCTTTAGCAATTATAACAATAGCGAAAAAGGCATATAAAAAAATCTGAAAGCCTAAAGACTTGAATGCCCTCTGGTAATCTGATGATATATATATATATATATATACTATTTTATTCTTATTTGGAATTTAATGACTCGGCTGCATAACAATAGCAAGCTAGATCTAGAATCAGTAGAACCCAGATTCACATACTGCTTCACATCCAGAGTAGCTATTTGACAAATAAAAGTCACTTAATCTCTCCCAATGTCTCAGGCAACTCCCTAGGTCTTACTTGCTAAGTTATAAACAGGTTGCCAGCTGAGTTAAAGAGAATTCCCTATGGTGTCAAAATCACATATACTTTTATATTTAGTTATTTATTTTGAAAATAGAACATAATTACTATTAATGATTTAAGTGATATTGGTAACACCATAAAGCAATCATTTTCTTTTAAAAATATGATTTAAAAAGATTTACAAAGCTAAACTATCTTAAATCAAGCAACCAAACACTTTTTATTTGAATACACTTTCAACTCTATAAAGGGAAACTTATCTAGAAATAGATATATATTTTCATTTTTAGTCTTTTCCAACATAAAAATACTAGCATTTTGTTAAGTCAGAGCATTAGAGCAAAATCAGAATTGATAGAACATAATTTGCGATAAAGAGAAAGGAAAAAAGATGGCTTAAAAAATCTTTTGAACAATTTTTTTCAAAAAGAAGTACTAAGCAGAATTCTCTATTCCCTCATTAAAAATAGTGCACCCATTTCTTTCCTAAGAAAAGTTTCTGACCAAAGACATATGTAATAGAGGAGAGAGGGAGAAAGGAGGGAATTGGTAACTGGTACTGAGGGGTTAAACTGTCAAGACTCATGTAGGGCATTTGTTTCAAAACTTATTGCTTTGAAAAGCATAACATTCTCAATTCCAAGAACATTAAAAACATATAAATGTATTAATGTAGATATATGTAATATATTTGTATACATATACATTATATTTACGATAAAATGAAGCTCAGATTTTAACACAGGACATAATTTCCTAATATTTACACATAACTATTTGATAATTTATATGAACTGATTAAATTGCCAAAAATGCCTTTGAAACTAAAAAAAAATTAAATGTCAGCAATATCAATTTCAGCCAGTTAAAAAATAATATTGGTGACCCTTCAGGGAAAAATATGTAAAATTATTCACCAAGGCCAATAACATTTAATTCAAGAAAAATGAATAGAATTATAATATAATTGGCCTATTACTATGTTTCATATAATGCTTACAAGTGAAAGACTGGATTTAAAAAAGAATAACTTGATAAACATATTTAGTGAGCACTAGAGACAGATGAAGAAAAAAGTCAGAAGCATAATATAGGGACAGGGAATTAAGGAATAGAAGCAAGGGAAAAAAGAACAAGGAAAAAGAAAAAAGAAGAGGAAGGCAGAGATGCAGAGATAGGTAGGCAAAGATAAAGAAACTGGAAGAAAGGCAGGGCACAGAAAGAAATACAAATGAAGCAGTTGTTAAAAAACTAAGAGTGATGGGTGAGGGAAAGTGATTCAAAAGATAGACACTGACACCTACTTACACGCGATAAGAGACAGTAAGAAAATTAAGAGATGGAGGCAACCAGTAAAAGAGAGAACACTAAAGAGAAAGGAATAAAGAGACAGAGTCCACAACTGATTTCCGCAAGACTTCCTACGATAAGATAAAGACAGCTTGGTTGTATTGCCTATGTTACAAGTACAGTAGGCATTATTTAAAAAAAAAAAAAAAAAGGTTTATGTAATGCAAACATCATACTCACATACACAAATGCATAATACAGTCACTCATAAACGCAGAACATTCTTTTCAGGCCCAAGCTTAAAGGGGACGTTAACATGAGACAACTACAACAATGGAAGTTTCTTTAAAAAGCTCTTAAAAAGAAAACTAACTTACTTTGTTTATAACAATTCATGAATTAGTTAAGAGAAAAACAGTTTACATTCCTGAAGATGACTTGGTGACTTTGCTTTTTTTTTTTTTTTTTTTTTTTAATAAAAGAAAAAAAGTGTATTTTTATTTGGGTTTAGAAGGAATAAAGCAAACAGAGCCACACAATGCTTTTCGATATTCGTTCATTTTTAAAAATCTGATTTTTGTTAAAATGCAATCAAAGAAATTTGATTATAAATAGTTTAATGGCTTCCCACCCCCCTTAAATCTAAGACTCTTATTTATTTAAATATGCACAGATCTATTCAGAATTTATTAATAATTGGACAATACTTCAGTAGCATTTTACTTCCTTAATATATTTTAATACATTAAGAAAGACAAAGCCCTGAAGATTAAGAGCAACATGTCTCCATATCATTCAACAACTTCCTCTCATATGTACAATGCAAGAGTGCTGATCATAGCCTTTTTACTGTAAAAGAGCCAAGAAGAGACAATTATTTACACTCATGTCTACTTTTACAAGAGATAACAGCAATCTATCCTGAAAAGTCCCAAGCTGTCTATCCTTTTCAAATATATATATATATGTATGTATGTATTTGTTTACCAAACTGATTTTTTAAAACTCCACAAAGAGTTTCTGGGCAGGCCATTCATTTAATCACCAAAGCAATAAATAGTGCAGGATAGTCACATCACTGATTAGGGCCTAAGGATGTTTAAAGCCTGGAAAAGCACTAGTGTGAGGAAGCAGTTTAATCTTTGAAATCCTATTATTACCCCGGAAGATGTAACAACTCAAAGCCATTCACACTTACATGATGAAAAACAGGACTAAGGGAAACAGGAAAGGTGGTAATGACAAATTGAGTGGGGTTCTAGGTGGACACTAGGCAGGAAGCCCTTGGCTTTTTTCGAGGTAGACCAAGGGGAGATGTGCACTACCTTCTCTTTATTTTAATAAAGAAGGCTGAGCTTGTCATGGTGCCCCAAATGAGATAATCCTCCAGTGGCTTGATTTTATGCAAATTGTGTTCAGCCCTGGGGCAAAGTTTGTATGCTCCTTGCCCCTTTGTTTTTACAAGTGAAAAAGCTGCAAAAGCTAATAGTGTCCCATTCCCTTATTAAAGGGCACCACACAGCTTTAGGGAGCAGGAAACTCCTGCAGCACACGTGCTGTCCAGCTGGCAACTAGAGGCATCTTCAGCAAAGGCCACCCCTCCTACATACAGCCTGATGAAGAACATTTTTCTTGTAGCCAAAACATACATTTCCTTCCTCTATTTCAGCATTTAGCAAACATTAGGGCTGGACAATGATGTCAGGGATTATGAAACTACAAAGCAGAGATTTTTAAGCCTGCGAAGGCTACCAAAATTGCATAGCTATATTTCCCTAACTCACTTTCAACCAAAAGAATATGTTCTGACATGATTGTGGAAAATAACTAGAAGTTGTGTTGTGTGGTTGGTTTTTTTGTTTGGGTTTTAATATACTTATTCGACAGCAATATATCAACAAATGATACTGCTTACTGTCATTTGTAAATAGCTTATAAATTTGAGGCAGGAAGTACAAAACGTATTTTTGCTATACTAAAAATATACCTCTTTTCAAAGGATTTTAAAAAACAGTGAAAATTACTAAATGAGAAAAGTGTTTTGTGAAATTATTAGGAACTAGTGAGGTAATAGGAATGTGTGTATATGTGTGTGTATGCTTTTTTTAAAAAGGGAAAAGGAGAGACATACTAAAATGATAATTACTTGTTTTGTCCTAGAAAGGATGGTATTTGCTCATTCATTAAGTAAATCATCTAAGGGTTGCACTTCATGATTTCATGTTAATATGTCTTTGGGAATAGATACTAATAACAAATTTTAATAAATTTCCAGTACTATTTAACTAAAAATAATCTAATATTCTTCATAGGTTCCTGTGTTGAAGCATTTGGTCACTTCTCCATTTGCAAATAAAAGAGGAAGAAGTATGAGAGATAAGAAAAATCACAGAAAGACCAGGATGAATTAATCTAAAGAATGACAACAAAACCACAAAGAAATTATTTAGATTTTTATGACAAAGAGAGATGTGACTAGTAAAATGAAGGAGCCGGCAATCAGCAAAATATGAGGACTTAACATGGAAAATAAATAATAGTAACTACAACTACTACCACAACACTCTTCTTTGCAGTTTTCTGAAGAACCATTCAATTATTGGCCTACATAGATCATAAAATCTATATTGTTCACAAAATGGTGATTTCTACATTTCACCTATATCTCCGAATAGACTGTATATTGTATTAAGTGAAGAATTTTCCTATTCAATTGTCTATACATTCCCTAGTACCCAGCATGAGGTGTTGCACATCAGAAACAATCAACAATTATTTACAGAATTAAATCAAAATGATTTTTTTTAAAGTCCAACTTCGTTTTTGAGTATCCTGAACCTACATTATCTTGATGTACCGCCTCATCAGACTATTGTCTGCGCCCCCCAAGCATATCTCATGCACAAATGCTCTGGCAGCGATTGTCAGTTGTCAACATAAAACTGGTTCTCTTAGGACCCTAATACTGGACACTCTGCTGGATCCCTTTTTTCATATGGAATATTAAAAAAAAAAAATCAGTCCTGATAATACATGCTCTTGCATGTACCCACATGTACTGAGAAATTCTAACACATGGATGTCAAAGCTACAAGTCTGTATAATAGCCCTGGAGCACAATATTATTATGTTGTGAGGGTGCATTCTTTTATCAAACATTTGCATGTATGATTACCTTGAACTGCCACAGACTGATGCAATGTCATTAAAGCATGACAAACTGCTGTTTTCATTTCCCTATCCATGATAAGCAAAGTCTTCCTCTGATGCCTCACTATGCTATAAAAGTGACCCTGACACCTTGAGGTCTATGCCAAGCAGAGCTGAAGCTCTCTTAGGTCATACTAAGATGAAAAAGCTTTGCATGAAGGCCTGGCAAAAGACTTTGTGTTTTATTAGTGAAGACTAACAATTAAACTTAATAAATATCATAATCACCAGTACGTAAGATGATAAATTTAGGGAAGCATAGCAATTCAGGAAAGCATCTGCTGAGGTATGTAAACTATATTGGAGAAGGGCATACCAATACAGAGGAAATCAAAAACTTTTACAATATTTGAAAATGAGTCAAGACTATGGAACTCTTTCTCTTGGTCTGTTTCACTGTCTGTTAAATGGCACTCATAGAAGTGCTCAGCCAAAAAAGGAGTGGAATTCAATATGCTTTATAAATTAAAACATGTCAAAGTATCAGACTCTAAAGTTTTCTACTTTTAATAACTAAGCAACAGATGACCACACTTAGAGTAGCAACAAAGTAATAAGATCATACTATGAACATCATAAAATAAACCATCTTATAGACTTAATGATTAGACAGTTGGTTGAGCATTTTTAAAATATTGGGTATGTTCTAGGCACTGTGCTATGTGATAGCACACTTAGAAGATAGAAAATAAGGCAAAACACAACTCTGCCCTCAAAAAGTTCATAATCTGTTAGACACATTTCTGACCTGTGAATTGTAAATTATCTAAAATGAGAAATAAATAAGGTTGACCACATTGAGGTGCACTTGAACTGAACCGATGCTGACAAGGGCATTGAAATGGTTCTCCCAACTTTGACCTCTAAGCTTTCTTATTACTCAATCTCATCAAGCTTCATTCTCCTTTTTGTTACGTCCATTACAAGATGAAACCTATCTAGGGAAAAGAAATCAGAAAAGTAACATTTAATTTTTGCAGCCAGAGAAGCCATTGTTAAAACTCCTAAATTGTAACCTAAATTTATTTTTGAGCGTGAGCCCATTCTTCATCTCTAGATTTCAGCTGTAACACATTAGCTACATAACTTGCAACTGAATTCTCCCTAGATGCCAGGAATGCTTCATAAACAACTACACTGGGATTCAAAGCCTAATGGGCAGGGAATGATGCTATTTAACCATGTCCTGAAAAGCACCCATCACATTCTTTGCTCAAAAATAATAATGTGCCATGAGAACAGAAACAAAACAACTTAAGGAGTTTTTGGAAAAAGCTCACTTGAAAAGTGGGTAAATAAACTACTGAAATATTAAAAGGCTTAGGAGGGGGAGTAGGTGTAGGAGAATGGACATATTGATTTATTGGGCCATCACACTTCCTACTAAATGGAAAGGAAATAATTTGATACCCGAATAAACCTATTACTATTCTGTCTCCAAAATTTGATCTCGATGATACTCTCTGTAAAAGCTAACTGAAACTTTCCACTTATGTGAGTCTGCGTAAAACCCAGTTGAATGGAAGTAGTTTATTAGCCTAGTTTTTTGCCCTGTGACACTAGCATTACAAGGTAAAATACTTTAATTGTGAAAAGAAAGGATTAGAACGGGTAAATATGAAAAAAAGACACATAAAAGAGATTTCATTTATAATTATTATCCAGAAAATCCAAAGTGTTGCTCAAACAGAAAAATAGAGTAGTTTTGGTTAGAGACAACATTTATAGATCTCTAACTTCATTGATACTTTTTTGATAACTTTCTTCACTGATACACATCAAAACCCTTATTCTCTAGGAAGAAACATTCATCCTCCTAAAGTTAGCCTAGCGATAAGCATCCCTGCACTTGCAAGATTCTTGGCAACATAT
This sequence comes from Antechinus flavipes, assembly GCF_016432865.1. Taxonomy (NCBI): domain Eukaryota; kingdom Metazoa; phylum Chordata; class Mammalia; order Dasyuromorphia; family Dasyuridae; genus Antechinus; species Antechinus flavipes. Next base: position 605,895,060 of record NC_067398.1, read on the forward strand.
ATATGAGCCATCACTAGATGTCATCTAGCTTGGTAAGAACCTGCTAGAGCTAGCTCTTTATGGCCACATTCTTTAAGAAGACAGGCTCACCTCCTGGACATGATGAGGAAGAAGAAAATATAATTAAGAAAAACAAAACTACGTTCATGTAATCATAGTCCAAGTTTTTGTACTTTGTTTAACATAAAAAATTTTAATTTGGATACATGAACTCATTTTTAATGTTGTTTTTCTAAATTTTTAATTTTAATTTTAATTAATTAATTAATTTTTTTTAAATTTTTTGAAATATATGCATGGATAATTCTTCAACATTAACCCTTGCAAAACCTTGTGTTCCAATTTCTCCCTCCTTCCCCTACCCCTTCCGTAGATGTCAGATAATCCAATATATGTTAAACACAGCAGAAATATATCATGAACTCTTTTTAAAAATAATGCTTTGATATCTTTTTTTCTATATAACTATATAACTGCTTTTCTTTGTAATATTATATATTTTATTTTATTCATTGAAAAATATTATTCTGAGAATCTCAGTTTGAATCCATTGCGCACACACACACACACACACACACACACACACACACAGACACACACACAATCTTTATAAGTCCATCCAAAATAATCCACAATGATAGCATGTTTTAATAGAATTCTGTCTGAAGTGAAAGGAAAAATTTCATACAAGAATAATGAAAATGTTCCCTCCCACTTACCCCCAACACAATCTGATAAGAACACCAAAAGATTATTAAAAAGTCATTGTTTTCCCTGGTGTTAAATTTATAGTTGCCTCTTTTTTTCAAATAATACAAAACCATCCCAAACATTCCAGTTGTGTTATGTTAGGGTGAAAAAATCATTATCCCAGATAGTGGATAAAAGCTTTTTCTTCAGGTTGGGGTTGGTAGAAATTTGTTAAAAGAGATTTGTCAAAAAAAGATTTGTCTAATCCAAATCAATACAGAAGAAAAAGAGATGACACAACAAAATCTATCCAAGAGACTAATTGGCACTTCTATGTGGTTTTCAAGGGTCTGAGATGAGGACTGTTTCAAGTTCAGCCCAAGTAAGAACCACACATCTTCCTTGGAAAGACCCAGAATATCCAGGGCTATGCTCACCTCAGACAATCATTTTTTGGGATGTTCTTAGAAGGGCATTGGAACTTAATATGTACCTGTAATTCAGTGATTTTACAACCCTATGAAATTACATTAGCATTTGAAAGCAAAATACAAGTTCTCCACTCAAACTTTTGCCTTTTCTTCTCTAAGAAGGAGGAGGAAGGGGATGGGGAACAGCAAAAAAAAAAAAAAAAAATACTAGTTTTTCACTGAGGGAACTTTAAAAAGCTTGGGATTTTCTTATTGATGTTGAAAAAACAAAAAAAAATATTTATGGAAAATGTGTTATTAAGAGAAATAAATAATATCCATTTTGTAGAGTGTATGGATGATAAGGAGAAGAGAACCAGAGGAAACTCTGAAATGAAAAGTAAATACACCAAACATGTATTAAAGTTCTTATTTGTAATTTCATCCCAAGCTGGAAAATTATTCTCACTTGCGTCAGAATGCAGGGTTTTTTTAAACTATTTTTTTGTGGATGAGATCCACTTTTTTAAATTTAAATTTAGTCATAAAAACATTAAGACATATATGTAAAATTTGGAAGATAATTTTTAAACTTTTACAAGTTAAATGAGTGATTTCTCAGCATCAAACTCAGAGATTTTTTTTTTCATTTTTCAACATGCAGAGGGATCATGGATTGCTGCAACAAATAAAGAAAATCTGATTCCTGCAAAGACATAAGCTATAATTCCTTTAAACTGATGCTTTTTTTTTAATCATTCCCAAAATGGGACAAACTGCAGTTCAAATACTGCCTCAGACATTTACTCTGTGATTCAGAGGAAGTCAATTTACTTCCCTGTTCCTCAGTTTCTTCATCTTTAAAATGAAGTGGTAGTACTTGAAAACCTATACAGTTTCTCCCAAATCTCAATCCATTTGAGCCAAGGTTTTATTCCATTTCCAATTCTAATAACATTACAGGATATAACACTTTTTTCCCCCTCAACTATAGAGAAGCAATATGGAATTGTGAGTTGGTAGTCAGGACACCACAATCATCTGCATCTATGTACTGTCTGTATAACTTCAATCAAGTCATTTTCCCCTCTAGAATAACATTTCTTTAGAAGACCTCTGAAATTTTTTTCTAGATAGTAAAGAAAAAGGAACAGGAGAAGGAAGAAAACAAAGACAAGTAGAAAGAGGAGGAGAAGGAAGAGGAAAAGGAGGAGGAGAAAAACTGGATTTAGAATCAGAAGCCCTGAATTCAAATGACAATTCTAACAATGAATCACTTAATCTCTCTCATTCTTAGATTCCACAGCAATAAAATGTGGATTTTCTCTCATAGGCAGGATATAAAGAAAGTATTTGGTAAAAAAAGTAAAGTTCTATAAAAGTATGAGCTATCTTTTTGTAACAGAAAGCAGATTCTAAAAATTGTTGCTGCCTTCCTTTTTATTTTCCTTCACTACCATTCATAATATGAGATAGATGATAATTGGTCAAACAGGTCAAATCATTCTTAACTTTCCTACTCCCATTTCTAGATGAACCATACTGAATATGAAAATAGGTCCTCAATAAGTAAGATTCAGTTTCACATATCATATTCTGGATTATAATTTTTTTCAGTTTTAATTGCCGCTGCAGAGAAACAATCCCAAATAAGATCAATGTATAGCTACCTAATATTTTGCCACCGAGAGAGGGAATAATTCCACTAACTTTACAGCTGGGTGTTTATAAACCAGATACTATTTCCCAACAGAAGTGACCCCAAATTAATGAAACACTGGGTTCAAAGTCATATTTTGAACCTAACTAGAATTCTGAATAATATACTAGAAAAATATATACGGAGAGAGAGAGATGGGGAGAGATATAGGCAGAGAGATAAGAAAAGGCAAATGTGGATATAGATCTACTTAGATGGACAAATATATAAATAAAAAAGCTGTTCATAAAATAGATAAATAAGTATACAGATAACAGATGGATGAATAGATAGATGATAGAACAACAAATAAGGAAAAAAAAAACAAACACCCATAAATACGAGAGAGCTAGCCTTAGTATTCAATCTGAGGTTAGTGACAACTTTTCTCTTTCTCTGTATTCTCCACATACATAGCATTTATAAAATAAAGAATTGCTCTTTTGGAGAGAGAGATTATGAATGATAAACTTAATATAGTTTTTTTAATTTATGTAACAGCTATGAAAGTTAATGTGATGTCACATCTGACGCTGACTTCATTCAGGGATTTCTCAGCAAAGATACTGAAGTGCTTCACATTTTCTTCTCCAGTTCATTTCACCGATGATAACTAAGGCAAAAAGGGTTAAGTGATTTGCCTGGGGTCACATAGCTAATAAATGTTTCAGGTCAGATGAGTTAGAGGTCAGAAAGATGAGTCTTCTTGACTCCAAGTTTAGCTCTCCTTTGACTGTGCTATCTTGCTGTTTCTAATGTGATTTTAGGCTAAATAAAGAAATGTAGTGCTCAGCACTGAGGAGGTGACAGTTCCCCTTTACCTTGCCCTTGCAAGACTATATCTGGATTAATGTGTTCGTTTCTAGGTGCCACATTTTAAGGACTTTGATAAACTAGAAAACAAGCAGAAGATGAAAAGAATAACAAAAGTCCTTCAAAACACACTATATAAGAATTTACTGTAGGAGTTGGGGAAGCATAGGTTGGAGAAATAAAAACCTGAGGAGGGATATGTCTTGTCTTCAAGGATATGAAGGGCTTTTGCATGGAAGATGATTTAGAATTGTCTTGCTTGACCCCAAAGTGTAAAACAAGGAGAAATGCAAAAGCCATAAAAAGAAAATTTAATTTTGGTATAAGGAAAATGCTACTTACTAACAATAAAAGTTTTGCAAAAGTGGAATGAACTTCCAATAAAGGTCTTTAAACAAAAGCTAGATAACCATTTATCATGGATGTAGTAAAGGCAATTTTGATTCAAATACTGGTTGAATTGAACGGTTCCAACTAACTATGAAATTCTGATTCTCCTATGCCACATTAAAAAAGAAGGAAATAGTTAAACTATTAAGATTTTTTTTTAACTAAATGAAATAAGTAATTTGGACAGAGATATTTACTCAAATGAAACACTGTTGTCTCCAAATAAGGCAAGATGACTATCTGGTGGCTTAGAAATGAAGTAACCTGCGACCATGAATCATGAAGGGCTATGTATACAATATTTCAAGGTTTTCAAAAGTCTTCATATGTATTATGTCATTTTATCTATATAATATCCTACATAACATGATTGATAGAAACAAAACAAAAATTGGGCTCTGAAGAACTGGTCTTAACCTCAAATCTGACACTATCTCTATAATGTTGGCAAAATTATTTAAGATTGTTGGACCACAGTTTCTTCATCTGTAAAAGAAAATAATACTTACCCTACTGAACTCATAAATTTATGAAGAAACTTTTAAAAGCAATACAGAAATTTATTCTTTGAAATGTGAATTTTTTCCCAAGCATATTTGGACAAAAAGGTACATCGATTAATTGAATATTATATTTCTAATCAAAAGTTGAAGTCTTGGTATAGAAATGGAAAAATTATTCTAGTTTGCCTTGATGCTGCAGATTGATGGATTTTTGTGGACTGTAATTTTTCAAAAAGAGTGATAATTTTGCTTTTAAAGAATAATGCTCTCAAACTTCTATTGCACAAATTTTATATAACAAAAACAAAATTCAAGCAGGGTGAATTATCTTTGATTAAAGCAACCTGTCACTATACATCATGTAGCAATTTGTATGCAATGTTATAGTTTACAGAATCTTCATATATATTATTTCATTCTATCTTCACAACAGCAGTGTGTGTGTGTGTGTGTGTGTGTGTGTGTGTGTGTGTGTGTGTTAAAACTCAAATACTTAATATTTTACAGGTGAGGAACCTGAGGTTAACTGGTTAAGTATCTCATTCTAGGTCACATTGCTATCATTTTATTAGGTGAAACATAAATAAAATGAACACAAAGTTACATAAACCTAATTCATAATATGGAGAAAATACAAAAAACAAAGCATGGAGTTTAACTAAACTTAAAGGATCAATTGCACCATTCCACCTATATTACTGGCCATGTCTTTAGCATTTGCTACATTTATTCTCAAGCATAAATGTTCTTAATGGCCTTTCAGAATAAACATATGGGTGTTATTTTTTTATTGTATATTGAATCTCTAATTATGACTAGAAGCATCATATTAATTTTTAAAATAATGTCAGTTCTGAACAGGGTCCCTTAAATGAGGTACTTGGCAGAGATAGAAAACTACATTAATAACTTAGAGGTATGTGGTAAGCAAAAGAAATGGCATAAAACTCAATCACAAATATTTTGACAAAACTAATTCCAACTATCCTAGTTAAAGTCTCACTATCTCAGTATAAGTCTTGCATATTTGTAACGTATGCTATGAGTTTCTGCAATCATATTGATTGTGCAGAATTTTGCTATAAATTTATATTTCTCGATCAGACTTTTAAGTACTATCCACGTTAGACAGCTTAAAGTGAGAACCGAAAGAGTAAGTCATGGTATCTCAATGAGTTCAAAATTATATGTAATTAAATCATAAGTATATTTTTGGGATGTTTTTAGTGAGCAAAAAGTATGAAAATATTATTAAAAAGGAAGTTATTTTTCCCACATATAGTCCTTAATTTTGCTTTAAGAAAAAACAAATGTTTCAAATAGGAAAAATGTTGTAATAACATGCAATGTGAGACAATTAAGTTGAACTTACTGATCCCATTTTCTGATGCTAAAAGAGTGGTTTCTGAAAACATGCAAAGGAAAATAAATCACTGATTTATATAGAATAAGTAGACCATCATTTTGGCCTTTATGGAAAGAAAATAAAATGGAAAATACTGCAGAATGTAGGAAGGAGCTCTGAACCTTAGCTGCCTTCTCCATACCTCTTTAAGCTTGAATAAATGTATTTCATGGATAATAATAATAACATGAAAACAAACCAATAATGGAGTTGCTAATGAGGAATTTTCAATATTGAAATAGAGAATAATGAAAATCTGTAATTTTGTCAGGGACATAATCGAATAATCTTCATGATACAGATGTTAGTTAACAGTTTGGGGATAGACTTGGGGATTTTGCATTGCCAAGAACATTTTTAAGTATTTAACCATTAAATCTTATATGATGATAGATCATAGTATTCTTTGGACTCACATCTCAACTCATTCCATTCCCTGTATTCCTTGAAAAAAGTCACTGTTTTCCTAAACATTTACTACACAATTACTTTGTTACTAAGTTATTCCACTTGTGTTTATTTTATGGATTTTTTTTGTCACCTACCTCATAAACCAAAGGACAATAGATTGTGAGAAAGCTGAGATCAGTTCTAGAACCTTACTAAATTGCTCCTTCAGTAGATGGCCAACATACAAGTTTATGCTCTTTAAAACTTGATATACATTAGGCTCACAAGAGTTTTTCAGCAAGAGGATCAAACTATAAATAGGTACTACAAATTACAACTATGAAATCAGTATTACTAAGGAAACTTCTATTTGCCTTTAATATAAGAAAACAATAATTGAAAACCCAAGAGGCTATATATAATACCCTCTATTTGAGCAGTAACATTGTCTTTGTTACTGTTTCTTTCTGATCCACACACAACATTGTCATGAATTATAAGAATCTTTGAATCTCTGCACGGAAACAAGATAACACCAAACATTTTAAATACCACCCATGTTCAAATTCAACTCATAAAATTAGAAGTCAGTTTAGTGGAAGCACACAGTAACTGAAAATTAACTTTTTGCCAAGAATATGTCATAGCCAGATCTTTAAAATTTTCTCAAAATTACACCACGACTTTATTTAATTCTTATCAACACATTATGAGTTTCTTCACAAAAACGGAATGACAGTAGTCTCCTTGACAGCAAACAATAAATAGCAATTATTTTCCAATATGTGTCCTCCTTCTCCTTCTTATACCGTCCACCTTCTTAAAAATGTAAATATTAGAAAGAAAGGTAAAGAAATCTAGCAGCTGGCAAGTTTTTGTTCTCAGTGAGGAAATTCTTGAAGTTCGTACTGCTCAGACATTGAAGGATTATATCCTAACTAGGGAAAACACAGGAAAACGGTAATAAACATTGTAGAGTAATCCACAGGAACCACGTTAGGTCTCAGTGTAGCTTTATTCTAGTATCCCATAATAAATGGAATTATTCTGTCCCAGACCTCTGCTTGAGCATCACACTTTCTTCTATAGGGTAGCGAATTTTCCAAAGAGAAAAATTCTAGCTTAATTCCACCTTGAAATTAAAACTAGTTCTCTTCATTTCTGCTTAATGGAATATACCTATTTATAAAATTATATGCTGGTTACACCATACGATGTTACAAAAAGCTGGAGCAAAGTAGTGTGAGGGATTCTGCTGAGCATTTTATTCCGGTAAGTTTTCATGTGACAAAGAAAGTTATGGTTTTTCTGTCTCAAAAATATATAAATAAATGCAGCCATATGCTGCAACAATCTTTATATTATAATGGATTTTACAGTATCCTAGTCCCCCTTCTGTTCAGATATATATCTTTTTGAAAGAGAATTCAAAGTGGGAAAAATCAAAAAGAAGAAAACTATCTAAGCTTAAGCCTACTTTTACTCATATCTTTCAACTTCTTACATGTGACTCTTAAATGCAGAGCGTCATTAAAATACTTAACATAAACTAGACAAATGTGCAAGTGTGTATATATACACAAAGACTTCACATTCACATTCAGAAATGAAGAACTAATACAAAGACATACAAAGACACAATGAATCCTTGAAATCATGTGACGGTATATGTATCCACAGTTATACATAAATGTTTATGGACACACTTTCCAACATGTTTCCATTAGTGACTAAAAGTCAAGTGCTTTAACTCTTTCCTCTCCAAAATTTATTTTAATATCACTAAATTTTTAAAAATCAAGCACTTTAAATAAGTTTCCTAAACTTACGTCATTTAAGAAATACAATGTCAATTAAAAGCAGAAGAAACCATAAAAGATTGTTGTGTCTTTCATATAGTTTAGATAGTAATATATGGCTTTCTTGCAAGAATTCATAACATCATTATATACACGCAAAACATGTCATGAATTTATTCTAAAGAATTTACTACTAAATAATAGATATTTTTCCCCAATTACAAATAAGCACTTCGGATTTGGTATATATACACTGTGATGAATACTTTCCCAAATGTATCTAAATTTCCAAAATGAATTGTAAACTTATTTGAAAATCCATACAAAATAATACTTTCATTGTCACTTTCTTTTTCACTAAATAACATAATAGCTTTGCACCCTATTTTAAACATATTTTGATAAGACTAAATTGTGAATAAGATTTGGCCAAAAATATTTTAACTGCATATCCAACAAAAATTGATAGTCTATGAACTTCAAGAACCAAAAAAATGCAAAAATTAATATTATCAATCTATTCTCAATATTGCCCCCTAAATATAAATGGTCATTTTTTTTTTTTAGCTTCCATTGGTTAACTGATAGTTTTATAAATAAAAAATTGATTGTTATTTTTTTTTTTAATAAATATTACATTTAAATATAAAATAGAGTTAAATATAAAAAATTCTTCAGTTTTCTTTTTTTTCCCCCATGGAAATGAATTTGCTCAGAAGACCTCAAATAGCATGGATAGAAAATTAACAACTGTATTTCCCTCTGACCTGCTAAGAACTATTACTGGTGTGTCTACTTGGATATTTCAAAGGAATTGCAAGTAGTTGTTTGTTAATCTGTTCTGCCAATTTTGTTCACATTTATTTGTTTAGAACCAAAATCCTAACACATGATAAGCTATAATTAACAATTCTGATGTATTAAGTTGTCATTGTATGGAATATATACTTGCCAGTGTGTGATACAAGATTCTGTGCAGTATTTATAATGTAAAAATATCTATGTGTAAGTATGTGAATACTTTTACACCTAGTGAGATAAGCATTTTGAAAATGTTTAGGTGTCATACTTTTACTTTTTACAGTGAGATGAGTACGAACATTTAAAATCATGATGTGCAAATAAGATACACAGTTCAGAAGACTAAATAATGCAAAAACTAGTAAATACATCATTTTTCTGCAGTTGAACTTTATCATATATATAGTATGTTAATAGACTATTATATATCACTGTCTTACTTATGTACATTTTCTCTAGATGTGGCTCAATTTTAAATGTAAGGCATATTGCTCTGAGTATACTAAAAATTACTTGAACAAAATGAGAGATCTTCACTGTATAATGTAATGATAGTTTATATTTTTTAGACTTTTTGGTTTGGCAAATTATGGCCTTAAAGTCCGAATTTTGTGTGTGTGTGTGTGTGTGTGTGTGTGTGTGTGTGTGTGTGTGTGTTTTGGTAGACTTTTAGAAACCCTTCATGTCTCCTCAGATAGGCAAAATACAGAAACTTAAACATACAATGCATGTGGTTTATGGCTGTTATATATGGATGCATGCTTAAGTGTTATAATGCTCAAAGGAATAACAATGATTGCTTATGAACTTCAGCAAATATATCTCAAATGGTAGAAATGGTTCCAATGTTTTCTATAACACCAAATTTCTTATCTCCCAATAAATTGTCTTAATTATACATTAAAGTTTACAGATCAAAGGCATTTATTGAATGCAAAAAGTCAAAGAAAAATAAGAAGTATTTTTGATACATTTATAATCAATTGCCTATTTTTATCTTCAAAACTTTAATGAAATATTTTTAGCAATTGAACTTATAAGCTGAAAGTTAACTTTTATTAAAACATTGGAAGTATTTTCCATAGACTATTCCTATCATATCAATTACCTAGATACCAAGTTGATGTATTATTCTGCTTTATGAAATGTGACATACAGCAAGCCTCAAAACCAGTATTACAAGCTTGGCAAATAAGATCACATTTTGGTGACGCAGAGAATTCATCACCTTAGGGAAAACTACTTGGGTTAGAGTAAAGTAATCTTTATAGGTTTCATATTATATCTATATAACACTTTTGGATGAGAGAATTGTAAATCATAACATTTAAAAGCCACAAAAGAGATGTACTCTCTATCTATACACATAGGTTATACATACACGTGTGTGTGTGTGTGTGTGTGTGTGTGTGTATTATAAATGCAGCCTCAGTTGCCAATTAATTGCTTTATTCAACAAAAGCTTGTTTTTTTAAGAAGCGACATTTATGGGACCCTGACATAATGGAGATTTTTGTCATTTCAGTACATTCAGAGATTAAATCAAGTATCATTATCTAAATGATGAATCCTCTACTTTATATGCTATATGCACACCAAAGTTGTAAACTTTATAAAATAGTCATAAACACACTTAAAAGAATTCACATTTGAATACTGCAAATACTTAGGTAAAGTATTTTTAAGGCTGTTTACCTCATACTGCATCTATATTATCTAGAGATATAGATGTATTGTATATAATATACAAGATATACAAATATATAATTATATAAATGTACATATATGTCACAAATGACTTAACAATCTTTCAAATATCATGATCATTTCAGATATATTCATATATTTACACTGTTAGGTCACCCCTCACTTTAAAAGTATGGTACTGCCAATTGCCAAAAAAAAAAAAAAAAAAAAAAAAAAAGAAGAAGAAGAAGAAGAAGAAGTACACAAATCAAAATATGTTACCTTTGTTCAAACAATACTGCTGTTCATTACATAATAGAAACTGTTTTCCTTAATCTCTCAGGAACTGAGATACTGGTAAATTCTTGGAGTAGTAGAGATTCAGAATGGTTTCAGGCAAAACTGAAGCATATTGTTAAAGTAAATCTTAAGGGGAGAGGTTCTTTTGCACACAATTGATGAATTTTTGTGTCATTTTCTGGAAGTTTCACATCTCCACATACACATATCGGCAATCACACACACAGACATTCACATACCATTTCAGTAAACAAATAGCTAGGATTAAATCTACAATTTTCTCCCGCCTCTTCCCCCAAGTCATTATTAGTTTTTGACCTGATTTTTCAAAATAACAAACCAACATTCATTAAATTAAAAGAAATGTTGGGCAAACAGTGCTTAAAACTGATGTTTGCAAACTCAAAGCAAAATAAATAAATAAATAACCCCTACCTAACTAAAACAAACCATTAGTACATTGCACTACTGGTGTAAACTATACAAAAACTGAAGAACTTAAGTTGGCACCCCCTCCCCCATGACTTTCTTGGTAAAGCTGTGGTTATCAAACATTCAGCTTTCCAGATTTTACAATTTTTAAAGTTTGTGGTGGATATAAAGAGAAAAAGATAAGAACCATATTATATAAATTCAGACTCTGAAGACTTTTCTGCACACAATAAGTCAGATATTTTGTGTATATTAAATTCCTTTAAAAATAATACCAACTATTATTATTGTTAAAATACCCTTTACATTTTTCTTTAATTCTGCATAACGGCTAATTTTCAGATTATAGGATATCTCAAATAAACTTAAGGAAACAAACCAAAAAGAACTTTATGAAATTAAATTTGGGGTTAAAATTAGACATGTTACAAATTTGTATAGGGGTTTAAATCCCAAAGTGGGCTAACATGAAAAATGTTACTACTATTTTTTTTTTTTTTATCCATCACACACAGGGTGGGGCACCTCTGTTCAAGGGTGGAGTATCTCATTTAAAGGAAAAACTGGCCCAAGTTGATTTGGCCTTTGAAAGTCCTTTCATCTTGCCAATTTATGAAGTTGTCTTGACGTCAATCAACATCACCTAGGTGTTTCTTGTCATACTCATACTTAACTGGAGAAAAGTTCTACTTGGTTGAGGAAGACCAACAGGAGATGAAAAAGCAATAAATAAAATGAGGGTTTTTAAAAGTCTAGGAAATAAATAAATACAAATACATCATCTGTGATGTAAAAACAAGTGGGAAAGCACTACCAGTAAAAAGCTACTCTCTTGTTTATTAATGCTTTCTTTTTTTAAATATGTCATAAGAAATGCCGCATGCTTTCCTTCTTGTGCACTTAAAAATCATTAATGTCACAGACTCACTAACAGGTGGAACATTCCTGTACAGAAATATACTCACTAAATTGTCAATACGGTCAACATTAATTTATTTATCTTGAATAAAATAAAACAAATGGTTTCTCCAAATGAAAAGATGAGAATGAAGCTCTAATAGTCACCAAAAAACCAAATCCCCAAACTGTTAAGTTACTGTAACCTGAAATGCACCAGCCATCACAAAGAGCAATTGGAGAAATCCAGCAGAGCTCAGCAGGAAAGATTTTTAATAACAGATTGAAAAACAAGAATAAAAATAACTGCATCAACAGAGCCTTTCTTCCTCAGGCCACAAGCCCGTTTTTTCTTGAATTAAAAAAAATGGTATTTTGGCCACTAAAACCAATCCAGAACATTATTAAAAGTTAAAAGCTACCAATTACTTCTGTCTGTTCTTTTAAAGCAAAGTTTGGCATTACGTCAGTTGGTTTAAAGAAAACAAGAAAGAGAGAAAGAAAGAGTAGGAGAGAAAGTTTCCTGCTTGTATAAACTAAACCACCAGGGAAGGTGTCTAGCCACTTGTAAAGTATTTACTGCAGGTTTTTAAAGAGTTAGAAACATTTTAAAAATTGAAATTTTTTATTAAAAGCATTTAGGAAAAAATTTATCTTAATTTGTTGATTTTTTTTAAAGTAAAAGATTGTTTATATATCAGTGACAACTTCTGCAGCAGAAAATGAAATCTAATAATACTTTCAAAACTTATCCAATTCATAGATAAGTAAAAATGAGTATGATATTTGAGGCTATACTTTAGAAAATGAAAGCTGGACAGAAATAAAAATATTCACTGTAGAACGATTTGCAGGTATCTCGCCGATTCTTTTAACCTAACCCTTGTCAATTCATATGAATTCTCTTTCTCTAGAAACTTTTACAAAATCAGTTCTGCACCTACCATTAGCACAAATAACACTGCCTAATTTATACTACTTCAGGCTTTTAGTGATACAATTTAGAAGACCAAGAAGAACTTATTTCACCTATAATCTCACACTCAGCTGGGTGACAGTTCAATGGATGAGCATATTAGTGTTACTAAAGCAATAATATGAACATATTTCCAACAATGCCATATTTACATTTCATGCAAATAAATAAATGGTTTATGGATTTGATTTACATATGTCTTTCTACAATGTGTAATTTTTAAAAAAGTTTTTCCCCTATTGAAATACTGAACATTTAATAGTTGCAAATTAGTTTAAAGTTTTTGAGCATGAGGATGGTAATGCTAACTTTGGCCCTTTTAAAGGTACAAATAGCATTTTTAGAGTTTTTCAGTTTTATATGTATGTAAATTTTAGGTGTGTTAGTGAGAAAAAAATTCTATTCCTAACTGTAAAAGCTAATATAAATCTATTATAACATCCTATAGGGAATATTAGCATTCCAGAAATCATTACAATGATACTATTTAAAAAAGAATTAATCTCTTTCTTTAAGTTCATTGCAAAGGACAACTACTTTACTTATCATATGTGTATGCAAAAATAGTAGCATAAGGTCTAAATATGCTGTAATTAATTTCTCCAAAGATCAACAGACCATTATTTACAAGGAGAATAAAAAGGAAATAAAATTTAGAATTCATCATCAATATCATTAATAATTTTGAATACAGCTGAAAGGGAGGAGGGGAAGGTAAATCTTGTTTGACATCTAAATGAAGTTTTAACAGCAGAAGAAAAACCATAAAAATTTCTGTGAATACTTGCTTGGTTTTATCAACCTGATTTTGACTTGCGAGGTATAATAGTTGGGACAGAAATTTCTGAGTTTATAGTTTCCTATGCCTGCCAAAAAAGATCCAGACTACCACACTAGTTGTCCTACGAAAACTAAATTAAGCAAAGGCAAATAGCAACTGGAAAGCTGTCAGTCTGTCAATGAATGGCTTCATTTTACACACTAAAAGAATATCTTAATCAGAGTATATTTCATTTGTGAGCCACTGATTACATTTTAAGTTTATCATTTATCCAAGTTTTTTCCTCTTTCCTTTAAGCCTATACTTCAGCAACCTGCTCATAACTTTCATAAAGTTTTTCTGTTATTGTTATACTCAAAAGCCTTATTGTAGTGTCATCATGATTAAAACTAACAAAAAGTGAATTGTTTAAAATCAAAATGATTATTTCTAAAACCTGATATTTAAAATTTGTCATTAATTTCATACCAATTTCAAAATAAGTATTAAGAGAGTTTCTATAATATGTCTCTATTACTTTAAAAAAAAATCACCTAACCTTTCAGCTGTGTCTATTTACTTGGATAAAGGTGGTAAGCAAGAGTTTACTAAAACAATACATGTTTGAGGTGGCTTAATATAAATCTGCAGATCATTAACTACAAATTTTGAATTACCTCTTTGCATGATATAAAAAAAGAAATAGAATTGTAACACTATGATTTTAAAAAGCATCTTTTGCTACAGATGCATTCACTCCCTTCTCCTGAGGATTATAAAAGTAAATTTATATAATATAGACATATTGATGTACTCAAAAAATTTGGTAGTTACGTACAACACAAATTATATCGAGACTAAAGACTGGAAATAATGAAGAACTTATATTATTTAGTAAAGATTCAGACTCATCTGAATTTGACATGTTGTCTTTTGTGCAAGTAGATTGGAAAATCTTAAATTCATAAAAATAAATAAATAAATAAAGACTTCATTCAATCCAAATTATTTCAGACATTTTTAGTTCTAAAAGAATTTAAGTCCTCATAACTACATATGACACTTGTTTTAATATTATATTTTAAAATAATATTTTAGGTGGTAAACAAAACTTTATACAAACATCAGAGTCAAATAACTAAAGAAATTACTACAAAATATAAATTTGGGGTGGGAGAGAAGAGAAACTTACTATGCTGTCTATATCCATCAGTCTTTATTGAGTTCAACCATATTTGTGATTTACACATAAATATGCTATATTTACATGTTCATGAATATATATATATATAATCATAGAAGCTGTAATATTTAGATGTGAGACATTTTAGAATACATGTTATTTAGAGACATATCACAATCTTGATAATGTGAACATGTATTTTTCCTCCTAGTTTTGTTTGTATGTTAATACTAACAATCCTATAACTTCAGCAATCTGATGGCTCTGTGGGTTATTAACGCCACAGATTTTTCAATGGAAGAAATTGGAGAGACAGAGACACAGAAAGACAGACAGAGAGAAGAAAAGAGCAGAGGAAAAGAGAAGAGAAGAGAAGAAGAGAAGAGAAGAGAAGAGAAGAGAAGAGAAGAGAAGAGAAGAGAAGAGAAGAGAAGAGAAGAGAAGAGAAGAGAAGAGAAGAGAAGAGAGGAGAGGAGAGTTCAAAAGAGAAGGGTTTGACTTGGATAATAAACCAAGTCATTAACAAGCTTTCATGTAAAAGTAAAAAATAAAATCTTTAAAATGCTAGTATTATTTCCAGACAGTGTTGTCAGCATGACAACTTACAGGAAATACTTCATTTTCTCATACAAGCCCTGTATTTATTCACAGCCCTGGCATACTCCTAAAAAAAAAAAAAAATTCTCACCGTTTTGGAGTTTGTTTGCTTTTTAACATTAATGTGGTGGAATATCTGAGACAGCTTTCTAGCTGAATGCACATCATGTAAGAAGTTCAAAAACAGTGAATGCAGTTCAGAAACTTTCATTCTCATTTCGTCCACGTCAAATACTGGCTTTCACCATTACTTTCCTTTGCCTTCTTGCATTTCTAACTCTGGTAGTCTTTTTCCAAATGATCAAGTTTTCCTAAAACCAACAGGAAAGCAATTTGATGCTACCAAAATCCATAGGTTTTTCATTTCATCGCTAGAGATTTCTGATGGACTAGTTAGAAGCTTTTTGCTTTCTTATTTATTAGTCAAGGTAAGTAAAGTACAGGGCTATAGTTATCATTTCTGGATGATTTCTGTCCCAGGCAGGCCCTATCTGGATTGCCCCTTTGTACTTTTTCTAACTCTCTGACCTCTTCTTCTCTCTTGCAGGTAAATTAGAAAAGTTTAACAAATCAATTTAACTTCTGCATAACTTAACTCTTCCTGACTTTACATTTCACATTTCCTCATTTAAAAGTTTACTGCCATATTTTTTTTTTCAAAAGCAGCATCAAACTGTAGAATAGTAGAGACAAGAAATAATCGTTTTCAAATTAAATTTTACTTCGTCTCTAATCTTTGTCGCCCCAAACTTTCTAACGATCAATACCCAGAAAGCTGAAAATATGAGGGTGGGAACGAGGAGGTGGAGGGAGTTGGGGGGGGGGGGATGCTGAACCTAAAATTTACTAAATCGAAGATCCGGTCTCAATCCCGAAAAAACATAAATTGCTTTAAAGTCCTGAAGCCATAAAAGTTACTGCCTTCCCCGGGCAAACACCACCATCTCAGGCAGGTACAAACAAAAAAGCTCTTTAAGTCACAAAACAACTTCAAACAACTACCACCCCAGGTCCCATCCTCAAATTGCTCAGGGAGTCCTAGAATGGTGGAGATATTTGGAGGCACAGGGGTGTCTTCCATGGCCCTTCAAAAATTCCTTTCCCAAGACCAACATCAAAGCCCAGGGAACACCAGCTTCAGAAGGCTGAGACACTGCCTGCATAGCTCATCATAGGCTACTTAAATTCAAACTACTGTAATAGTTTTTAATAATTAGCCCCACTGTCACCAATACCCCTAAGACACTTTCCCATCACGGTCTAAATAGGATACTTCTTCACAGCCACCATTCATTTAAAGAAGCGAACCTTTCTTAAAGCCCTGTCATACAAAATGAAAATCGCAAAAACAACTGGCCCAAGTCTCTAGAAACTACTCCCGACAGTGACACCAGAATACGGGGACACTGCAACTTTGACTTTAAAGAGAGATAGGGGGGAAAAAAAGTTTTATGCTTGGGTCTGATAGTTTTCTCAAAGCCATCCAAGAATCAGGTCCTCGTTGCCATTTAGAGGACCAGGAAACGGACCCCATTCGCTTTCCCTCTCTTCTTTCATTCCTTCCCAACCTTAAAAAGTTTTTCCCAACTTACTACTCTTCATGATGGTCTCTAGTTTCTGCCCCGCTTGTCATGATTCCCATAAAACTTCCAGCAGCAGCAGCAGCAGTAACAACAGCAGCAGCAGCAGTAACAACAGCAGCAGCAGCAGCAGCCAGGGCTATGACTGCAGCAGCTCCTCAGTTGCAACCTCCTCCTGCTCTTCTACTTTGCCCGATGGTGGGGAATTAAAATCAGAAAGAAAGAGACGAGGGGGAGAGGGGAATGGGGGGAAAGGGAGGGGGTGGGGGGGACACCAGCCCTGAAACTTCTTTTTTGGCAAATGGGGATTTGTTTTTCCTCCTCCTCAGCAGCTGAACTTGACCCTCCTGACTCCAGGGGCTACTGCAGTTTGAAGTCGCCAATTTCCAGGGCTCACATGCCTTTGACCCACCAAAACCGGGGGGAGGGGGGATAGAGAAAAGAAAAGAAAAGGGGGAAAAAGAAAGAAAACACACACGCATAAAAAAAATGCATGTGAAATCCGAGAACCCTCTTTGCTTTGCTTTTTACTCTCTCTCTCTCTCCTTTTTGCAAAGAAAGTCACTTTTAATTCCCAATCCTCTCTCAGCTCACCCACATTTCGCACACACAGAGAACACTTTAGCATGGCCACACTCAACGTGCGCAATATTATCTTACGTAGCGAGAAAGAAAAGCTGATCACCCCCATGCCTTTCTTTTTCCTCCTGCTGATCTCTCTTTCTCCCTCTTTGCCTTTTTTTCCCTCCTCCTTACCTGTTGATTAATCGGCAATAATAACCTCAGCAGCCCGAAAGATGGTGGAGCGGTGGCTAGAGCCATGAACCGTCTTCTGTTGTTTGCAGAGTTGATCTTGGATTATTCGGGGGGGGGGGGGGGGACGCAGGGGGGGCGGTGTGGAGGGGGGGAGAAAAAAAAGGTTTTTCCTGCCTCCCCCCCTCTCTTTTCCCTCCCCCCCCTCTTTTAAAGAGAGAGAGAGAAAGAGAAAGGAAATAGATCTAGGATGTGCCTGATGTGGGTTTTTGGGTTTTGTTTTTTTTTTTGCTTTTCTGTTTTAAAGAAGAAAAAAAAAAGCGAAAACCCAGGGTCTGGAGCAACAACAAGCACCAAAAAAGAGGAGGCTTTAGATTGCAGTGAGATCAGTTCTTTATCAGAAATGTTATCGCTTGTCAGGACCTCGAGCATTACGTCAGTTTCAAGACACCAACACTATTAATATCAAAGGAGCCTTCGCAGAGGAAAGCGCCACCCCAGCCTGAGCTCCCTTAAAGAGACAGTACCGCCGTCCCCGCCGCCGCCGCCGCCGCCGCCGCCGCCGCCGCCGCCGCCGCCGCCGCTGCCGCCTCCTGCAACTCCTCCTCCTGAGCCCAAGGCAGCATCCGCTGCAGCCGCCAAGGGGGAAAGGACGGCTTTGGAGCAGACAATTATTACGAGTTTGAAAGAGCTCCACTGTAGTGGAACATCCGAAAGGGAAGCCACCCCCTCCCCCCCCTTACACACACACACACATACCCGGGCTTTCTTACCGAGATATTTTACACAATCCTATCTAAAAAGCTGGCCAGCTTCACTCTGCACCCTCCCCCCTCCCAGTATATTTGTATCTCTTTGCAAGTTAGGGGGGGGGGGGAGATTCTGGAAGTTGTATGGGAAATAAGCAAAGTCATCAAGTACTTACCTTAAAGGGAGGACAATGAAAGGGGGATGGGGGTGACTGAATTAATGCCAAGAAAGGACCCCGGGACTGATGCTATGATTTAAAAGGAGGGGAGTTCTGTAAAAGTTAAGTCTTTTATCTTACTTTATTTACTTTCTCTTCTTCTCTATCCTTTTATTAAAGTAACACGGAATTTATGCGTGTGTAACTGTGTTTGAGAAACAGAGATAAAGGAGTCTAAGGTCACCTCCTTGGTGGTTAGTATTTTCCTTGCATTTTATTACAAGAGCTGAGACAGAACAACTTGAACTTTTTCCTAAGTTGGAAAAGTGCAGAGGGATGTTACTGGAGTTTTCTGATCTAAGGAGAACTCAGCTACCTCTCTGGGATAAGTTCAGGGATTTCATCACGCTGATAAAACTGCTATATCTTTCTAACATTAGTAGAATTAAATAGTTATTGTTTGGCTCCTCTATTAACAGATGAGGAGCCAGCAATAGACTTTTAAAAGATTTTTAAAAATATATTTCACATTTTTGAAAACTCTCATTGTTTCTAATCAATTTCCCCTGATAATGTTTCTGAATGTGATGTTTTTCACCTCTAAACCTCAGCAGTGTGAAAAAAATTACAATGAATATTCAGACTATAGTAGGTGTTAAAAAATAAGTAAACATTGGGCATTTGGACATGATTTTTCTCACTTGAATGACTTTAAGTGACATGTTTTTCCTCTGGTGCAAGTCATTTTGAACTAATTTTATGCTAAATGGAGAAACAGCTTATTAAAATTATAAAATTATTTAAAATAGAAGTTTAAAAAGCAAAATCATGAAAATGTTAAGTAATGAAATAATTTTCTCAAAAATTATTTCCCTCAGAAAATGGTTCTTTTATCTTTCTATGCAAGGAAGATAACTATGTTTTGTGATATCGACTATCTTCTGAGATGAAAAAATAAATCAAATATAAATTAGAAAAATATAGCATATGTCTTTTAGAGTCATCATCCTATTCCTATATGGTCTTCATTTGTGTTTATTGCATATCTAGACAGACAGATTTGTTATGCGATTCCTTTTTAGTACACGTTTATCCCTTAAGTATTTTTGTAAGGTGTCTATTACACTCTTTATGGGTAAAGGGGCAATAATTCATTTGGAATAGAGAAACTTGTCAAGTGAATGGGGTAGTCAAAATACAATTTCACAATGAGGCACACAATATATTCCCTGAAGGTGGGATAAGAACACT
This sequence comes from Antechinus flavipes, assembly GCF_016432865.1. NCBI lineage: Eukaryota > Metazoa > Chordata > Mammalia > Dasyuromorphia > Dasyuridae > Antechinus > Antechinus flavipes. Next base: position 605,915,282 of record NC_067398.1, read on the forward strand.
AACCACTTATGCGTATAGAACTGCACATATATTATCATCAATTACAATTAATTTTGGAACAGAGTTACATTTATACAATATATTATATAAAGTCCAGCATGAAGGGAAAATTAATATCAAAATCTTCAGTAAATCTTACAGTCAGCTACTAATAGCCATCTGCATACTTATACACTGGAGTCATTTAATATCGTCAACCACCAATTTCCACATAAAAGACATTTATATTTTTAAAAATAGACCTTTTATTTTTGTTAAAGCTATAAATGAAATTGTTGACCTATATGGAAATATGTGACACCTCAAGAAGAATTGTATCCTAAAAAGAAAGAGTGTAGTAAGACATTCATTTGCCATGACATACTTAAAAGTTTGATTTATGGAGTGTGTCTACCATATAAATACGAGGTAACAGAGCCTTTAAATTATGTTTCTGATAATTACCAGTATACTCTCCCAAAAAGTTTGTGTGCTAAAGGGTTAAAATACTGAAAATAATTGAATCTGTTATTTGAGTAATATTATCTGAGAATAGAACATCTTAGGAGCAAGGTTTAAATAGTAAATATATAACAAGAGCTATCTTCCTGTAACTACCTGCCTGCTCCCTCAAAAAATTATATATATTCTATAGATATACTGTATTAGTAGAAGAAATTTTAAAGTAGGTAAGTGAGCTTTTTCTTAGTTCCCCTTATTTTTAACTTCCCTTGTAAGAGTACAAATCGTATTTATAGTAAATACTCAATGATTAAATAAATTGACAGAATTAAATTACATGCCTTCAAAAGGACAAAAGCTTTGAAATGACCTACATTTTTTCTACCTGTAATAAAGTAAAACCCTTCTAACAAGTACACGCTAAATTACATATTATACAAAAAGCCAAGACCAATTGTTTAAGGGTCAATTATATCCCTTAAATGAAAGGCTAAAGTGACACTTCAGATACTAACACCCATCAACCCTGTTCATGATCACTGAAAATGGAAGCTTTAATAAATTCTGTTTTACAAACTCAATATTACTAATATTTTCCTAAAAAAAAAAAATGGAAAATCTCTGCAAGTTGCTTTCTTTCTATATTTTAAGTTAAAGTAAAGCAGATCAAGATGATGTCAATATCAATCCATTTACATTGACCACAAAAGATCTGTAGAGAACTTAATAAAAGCACAAAATATTTTCATAAACCTTTTCAGGCAAATTACTTATTTATTTATGAAATAATTTATGAAGAAAATTTTTACCTCATGCTTTATATACATTGCATATGCTCATGATTGACACAATATGTTCAAGCTCAAAGGCCTTTCTGGCCTTTTTTTTTTTTTTAAATCCTAGAAGGAATATTTCAAAACAACTAATACATGAGGTCATAATTGTTTGACAGTTGTTTTCAATATATAAAATAAGTTATGTATATTGTTTTTCTTCAAATATTTGTTGATTTGTTATTATTAATATATAATTTTGACATTTGCATAGCACAAACTGGATTAAAGGAACAGTAAAGGTTTAGTTACATGCATTATTATCTTCTATTGTCAAACAAATGCAAAGCACTTAGAACCATTCTTTTATTTTGTTTTTATTGGACATTTATTTCTGCTCAATGGAATACAGTGGTTAAAATGCCAGCTTGTGCTTTTTTTGTGTGACAGGTTAGAAAATAAAGCAGAAATTAAGAAAAACCTAAAAGCAAACAAAGGAAGCATCGATCTACTTAAACAGAGGGAAGCAGAAATAACTTCTTCATAATCCTTCCTATTTCCTTTAACTCTTGGATAATCTTTATTGGATGGGCCACTGTTAGAATGATTCCTTATGGTGAATAAAGCCCATTATTTATCAAGATGACATAACATGCCTTTCCTGCCTTATTATTTAAATGTTCCTCCCCCCCCCCCTTTTCTTGTAGTTTATTCAATGTAGATACAAAGAGGGATTAGCAGTTAAGCACAAGCATACTTGTTTTACAATTTCAACCTTTTAGCACATAACTTACTTACTTACAGTACTAGTGCCTGTAATCACAATGATTTTACCTGATGGAACATGCATTTCAGAAATGTAATCCAACTGTTTACTCTAACACGTCATAAATAGCAATTCTTTTCAGAACCCTCAGAGATTGACAACCCTCGCTCCTAAATGCCTTTTGCTTTAGCACACATCATCAAGAAAACATTTATGTATTATTCTCCTTCTGGTTAGCACTATATCATACGATTTTAGTATAGTCTGCTTTCCAGTTTTTCATAATGAGTCTTTCAGAAGCATTTACTTCAGCACTGTGCACTCTTTCATAACAAGAATTACAACAGAAATAATATCAAAGAAAAGTTTTAGTATGTCCATTTTTCCCCTTCCAAATCCATATCCTGCTTCTAAAAAAAAAAGCAATCAGTTTCTATTTTCATTTTAAAAATGTATATTTAGACAACATCCCAGCCTGCAATTATTTAAAATAAATTCACATTTAAATTCCCCATATCTGGTATTCCAATTCTCATTTACTTTGCCAAAACCCCTTTGGCCTCATTAGACACATTTCTAGTAGGAAAGATGGGCCTTGCATTTTACCTTAGAAGTCAGAAAGTATGGTCTTCATTGAAAAAAGAAGAAAACCACATTTCTAGTGTGGACTCATCCTCCCCCCAAAAAACTCTGATGAAAGATCCCTTATGTAATAATAACAATCCTAATAATTACAATCATTTCTACTACAGCAAGTATGTAGCTGTTATATTTAAAAATATTGAACATCAACCATCCTGCAGAATCTGAGGTAGATACAAAATTTGATAGACTCCTAGCATTTATTAATAGCAGTTTGACTTACCTCACAACTCTTATAATAAAGAAGAAGGGGAAAAAATCTCCAAGGGAACCCAAACCTAACTGTTTATGCCCTCATGGATTCCAAAAGTCTTCCCCTCTCCCCATCCTTCCTTTAGAAGCACACACTATGGAGTCCAGGTCTTACATGCTCCATGTGGCCTTGCCTTTGTGCATATGAGCTGCTTCACCATGTACCAGTTGAAACTTCTGGGTGGTCTCCACAGTGCTCCATCTCACTCAGCAACACATTTTTGGCAATGTTTCATAGAAGACTTTTGTCCTCATTATCATTCATAAGAGAAGCTTTAAGTTAAGATTCACAATTCCACATTATCCTAAAAATAGTAGATTAAATAATAGATGCCCAAACAGTAGGTTTTAAAATATACCCTAAGTGATAAGCAGAAGAACATAGAATCAAAGGATTGTAGATAGATATAGAAGATTCTGTAGGACTTGAATAGAAATAGAGATCTGGGTTATGGGAGTAGGGGAAGTGATAAAGAGAATTCCATCTCTGTGAATCTTTTGGCATGACCCCCTACATATAACTTCAATACTCAAAGGGATATGAAATTTCATCAAAGTGGTTACACGTTTATGTTATTAATTAATAATTATTACTCCATATTATTCCATATCATCTTGTATTATTGAAAGCTTTGTGATAGTTTAAAAGAAAGTATGATATACAAAGCCATCCTTAAAAAAAAAAAAAAAAGACATGGGTTTACTTCCTACCTGTGATTTATAATGACCTTGTGACCATGAAAAAAATCTCTGGACTTTCCTCACTTGAGGAAGCTCTCTTTTTCAATGAAATCTCAAGTACCCTATCCCTTTACACAGTCTTCTGATATTTTAAATCCTAATATAGGAAAAGGGACTAGAGAAATTCAGCATGAAGGAACTTCACTAACCAAAGCAGTTTAGGATCTCTGAAATGTTTGATCTTAGTGGTTTATAATACTGAGAAGTTTAGTAAATTGAGAAGATCACACAGTCAATATATGTCAAAGGTAGAACTTGAACCTAGAACTTAGTACTGAGTTCAGCTCTCTGCTACGCCTACTCTCTAATTTCTTGTATATAAAGATGCATTTCATATCTCATCATTAAGGGATTGTAAACACCATAAAAATTTATGTTTGTAGTAGCACTTGTTTGAGTTCTCTTACTGAAATATTAGTTCTCCTATCTAGAAGAAAAGTGATTCCTAAAGATTTATATATGCCTATTAAAACACCAAATTTTGAGTGGAAGTAATCAGTCATCAAAAAAGTTCATATAAGTCACTGAAAGAGTTGGGCAAAAGTTTAAGTGTCATAATGGTATGGGATCAGAAGGAGACTTCCAATACTTTTGATGGATCCTCTGTGAAGCATTCATCTGCACAGAAGAATCTCATGGAATGATTGGATGTTCACTAGAGAGAATATATACATGAATAATGAAACGGATTCATTATAGTATTGAACTAGATGTCTAGATTCAGCAATATTATAACTAGATAAATAAATTAGCTTGGGAATAACAAAAGGAATAAAACAATTTCTGCTATTTAGGTTAAGGAAAGAGTATCATGGATCAAGAAATCATTGTTATTTTTAACTACTGTTGTTCTTGAGTGTTCTGATCAAAGGATCTTGACTATTTGTATAGAAAAGCTCTAGAGATAAAACCATATGAATCCTCTTCTCTTTCTGTGTACCTCCTGTCTGTGTATATATTCTTCATCTTTGTATATCACAAATACACAAATGACACTCCTGCCGCCATCTCCATACTTTTTCCCTGGCTCTTTTACCATGTTTAGAATGATCTCTCCTCACCTCCTTCTCTTAGAAATCCTGACTTCCTTTAAGATGCAGATCATAAGACACCTATATCTTTCTCTACTGACTTCCCCTCCAAAGTTACTTTCCACCTACTCTGCATGTACCTGTCTCATGATACCTATTTATATATGTGTAGTTTCCCCATTAGGATGTAAGCTCATTGAGGGTAAGGGTTTTTTATGCTATTAAGCAAGAAACAATAAGCACTCAAAAATGCATGCTTTGTTGCTTGGTTAGATCTAGCTTCAGTTTACCTGTTCAGAATTAACTCATTCAATTCCCCTCCTACCACCAGTCTAATTCTTTTTCGCCTCACTTATCTGTTCTTTTCCGCCTCACTTATCTGTTCTTTTCCCTGCATGCGTTTTTCTCATATGGTTTCCTCATACTTTTAATGAATGCCCTCACCTCCAAAGTTATTTGTTGATGTCCCCATTTCTTATAAAGTTCAATTCAGTTGCTACCTATTCTATGAAGTTTTCCATAAAGTTGACCCTAACAATATCAAAATATCTCCTTCCTCAAATTTTTCATAAGACTTTCCTCAAATTTCTTATTTTTCTTCCTATCTCAGAATCATTTTTATCATAATAATTATGTTTGTCATATCACATTTTAAGTTTTACAAATGTCTTTATATGCATTATCTCATTTAAACCTCACAATAATGTTATATGATAGATAGTACAAGTCTCATACTATTTTGGAAATGGGAAAATTTACTCTTAGAAATGCTAAATGATTTGTCTGTGATCTCATTAACTAGTAAATAGTAAATAGATGTTGATGTGATGCTGACCTAGGTCTTCCTGACTCTGAGTCCAACATTACTGCATCCACCATGGAATACTGCTTCTCATGGCATAGTTTCTCTCTCTCTCTCTCTCTCTCTCTCTCTCTCTCTCTCTCTCTCTCTCTCTTCTCTCTCTCTCTCTCTCTCTCTCTCTCTCTCTCTTCTCTCTCTCTCTCTCTCTGTGTGTGTGTGTGTGTCTGTGTGTGTGTGTGTGTGAGAGAGAGAAAGAGATTTCTTCTCCCCTCCCCCATTGAATTATAAACTTTATGAGAGTAGAACTTTTTTTTTATGTTTTTATTTTCTGTATCATCACAGCCAGAATAATGACCAGAGCAAAATAAATGCTTAACAAATATTATTTGAATTATAAATTGTACTACCCCAAATAGCTGGCAGTTTTAGCTGTCTGCTCCTGAGAATATGAAAGCACCACTTGTACTTTTTAAAAAATGGCATCAACAAATTTCAGTCTTTCAATAATTACTTTACTATCATTTATGTAGTGTATTAATGTTTACAAAGTGCTTTACATTCCACTTCATTTGATCTTCACAAGAACTTTTCGAGATAGGTGTTATTATTATCCTTATTTTACATATGGAAACATATATGAGTCTCTAAGAGATATCTAGCTACCAAGTATCAAAGCAGGATTCAAATATATCTGTCACTTGTCACTTATCTAGAACAGTAACTTTTCAGGTAGCTTATTATGTTAGTGAGTTATCTGGAGCACTGAGGATTTAAGTGACTTGTCTGTGGTCACACAGCCAGAATATATCTGGTCTAAACCTGAATTCCTCTCAAAATAAGGTTGGCTGACTATTCAGTAAAGTAGGGGTTTCTAATCAGTGGTTCACTAACCAAGGGTTTCAAGGATTCCATGAGCTTGGGTGAGAGACAGAAATTTCTATTTCAACATAATGGATTGCCTTTGTAATCTATTTTATCTTCTGCATTTAAAAGCAATATTCTGCAAAAAGGTCTATATACTTCACAGAGTGTCAAAGAGGTCCATGGCAGCAAAAAAGGTTAAAAAAAAAATCCTAGGTCATATTATGTCCCATGTATGAGAGCATATGCTATCGATAATCACATGTTCAGAACTAGTAGGTAACTAAGGATACATCCAATGCATTATTTCACAAAAGTTGAAGTTTTAGTGCAAATTTAGTGTTGCTTAATGTGTAAGAATGATGCACAGAGAAGAAAGAATTCCTGAGCACTTATATATGAATAAGACATATGAGGTTCTTCCCAGAGAGAAGGGAGTCAGGCCATCTAAAGAGGAAACATCTTATACACAGTACAGATGTTTGATGAAGAACCTCTTAGAACTTCTCAAACCAAAAGACAACCACCTAGTTGTGGTAATTTATTTGAGAACAATTAAATATGACAATAAGAATCTAGGGAAAAAACATATCAAGGATTATGATGCTTTGAATAAGAATCTAAAGATTTTAGGAAAATAACATTTTCATCATTATCGTTATCCAAGAAACCTAAAGTAAGGGCTTCAAAAGAGAAACAAGGACAGGAGAAATGAACATCTGGTTAAAAAGATGATGGGAACAGACCACAGCTTCAAAAATAACAATGAGAAGCTCCTGAGTAGAAATAGAGAGGACCTACCAAGGACTGGTAAGATTATTTTTGTGTGGAGTTTTATAAATCGAATCAAGAATATAATTTTAAAAATGCTTCAAACTTATAAGAGATGGGGGAGGTGGAGGAGTGGAGAAAAAGAATAAACTTACTTATATGTACAAATTAAGAAATGAAAAGTATGTGCTTTATTAAGCACTTATTTTGTGCTAGCTATTGTAGTAAGTGTTGGGGATACAAAGAAAGATAAAAGCCTGGTTTAAAAAGTTTTCAGAAGGGGCAGCTATATGGCACAATGGATAGAGCACTAGCTCTGGAGTCAGGAGGACCTGAGTTCAAGTTCAGGCTCAAATATTTAACACTTACTAGCTCTGTGACCCTGGGTAAGTCACTTAACCCTAATTGTCTCAAACAACAGCAAAAAGTTTACAGGATGTTCAATTTGAGATATTTAATTGATATCTGGTGATATGAGACTTTGGTTCTGGAGAGAGGTTAGGCCTAGATAAATAGATATGAGAGCTATTTACATAAATATGATACTTAAACCTATGGGTACTCATGAGACCCACCAAATAAAGTGGTATAGTTGGAAAAGAGGAAAAAGAACAGAGTTTTGGTGAAAATTAACCCTTAGTTAATAACTAAGACTATTCAAAAGAGTAATGAGCTGCCTTAGGACTCCCTTTATATCAAGGGTCTTCAAAAACAGATAGATTCTTATTCAGGCACAGATGATATTAAATGTTTTTTGAGTGCTGAGATTTTGTGATTCTGTGAAGCTGTGCTTTATTTAAAGAGGTGTTTCACTTCACAATCCAATACGTTAATAGGTAGCATAATTAGGAGCAAATCTACTATTGAAATATATATGTGCATATAAAATAACATTCTTTTGAAAGAGTAGAAGCAATTCCTAAGTATCAGTCTCACTTTGTGAATTCTCTACAAAAATATTAGGAACATATTTACCTTCTAGCCATGTTTCTTGTCCAATAACATTTTTTTAATTTGGAAGACAAACAAGAGAGAAGTTGGGGCATTTCTTTTGAACTCCTTGTGCATAGAATTCTCTGGTATGATTTACAAGGAGAATCTATGCCCATCTGATGAAATGCCACATATTCTTGATCCTCCTGCTGGGCATATAACCCAGGGGATAGAAAAGATAAAAAAGAAAGATCCCCAAACATTCATACTAGCATTTTGTGTGTATGTGTTTATGATAGCAAAACAATAGAAGTAAAGTATATGCCAAATGGTTGGGTAATGGTCAAACAAATTATGGTAATTGAAACTAGTTGAATATCCCTGAAACAATGAATATGAAGAAATCACAGAAAAATGAAATAGATAAATAAATTAACACAGACTGAGGTCAACAGACCCAGCAAAAAGGTATATATTAACAAAGCAATTTAAGCATAAAGAACAGCAGAATGAAACATCATTGAGATTGTCCTTAAAAAGAAAGAACTTCTTTCCCATGCACTTCCTTCTCTTCATTACATGCATGGAAGACTCTGAGTGTGGGATATTTGTATATATTGTCAGATAAAGTTGATGAGTTAGTTTTACTGAACCATTCCATCTCCTCTCCTTTCCCCCCTCCCCCAATTTTTAAAAAAAAATTTGTTACAGAAATTACTTTTTGAGTAGAGGAAAAAGAAAAGCATTCTAGAATGATGCAAACTGATGCACATTTTCCAGAGAGACAGAAGACATCATATTCTAGGGAAATGAACCATCTATACTATCTTGACCACTTCCATAAGTCCCTAATGGAGACCCCAAGATTCTAAACCAAAATAATCTTGGGAATAGCAGTGTCTCCTAAATCATTAGACCTTCTTGAAGCTCAGACCTTGTAGCCATGTTTGAGAGAAGTCATTGTAGAAAATGAGCCCACTTCCCTCATAATTACCAGTAAGTAACAACTGCTGACCAACTGCTAAAAACAGGTAGATAAGCATAAGTGAGAGTGGGAGCATGCTCTCTACTCCCAGATCATTCAATATGCTTTCTTCAAAGTCATCATGCAGGGAAGCAGTTTCTCTGGAGAAAGGGGTAGCCATCTCTACCAACTACCACAAAGCAGGCAAGCCAGCCTAATTGAAAAAGCAAGGCACCCTGAAGAAGAGATGGAAAATATAATGTACCAGGCAAGTCAGATACCATCTTTCCTCAGATCCTAAAAAATTCCTCAGAATCTTGAACCTAAGAGCCTTAGGAATATCAGTGTTTTTAATCTAATATTATTCATAGCCATCTTCATGGTTAGCAATCCCTATGAAGATGCAGCCTGGCAACAGCTCCTATGTGTGCTACAACTTTCTAGAAAATAAAACTTTTGATACCCAAGTCTATGAATCTGTTAAATGATTCAGTATCAGATTTTGATTTGATTTGATAAATGCAAATGACCCTAAAGAAGAAGAATTAATATCTACTTTGTGTCTTCCGTCTAGGGCCTTCTAATCTGCAAAAGCATCCTACAGATTATGAGACATTTCATATGCCCTGTCTAGCCCATGAGATTATGAGCTCCTTGAGAACATATACTATTTTACTTTCCAAGCTGTGTTTCTAATATTTAACACATTTCTTTACTTATAGTAAATACTTAATAATATTTCATTTATTCATATAACATTTTCAAAATGTCACACATATATAGAATATTGTAAAGAACAATACATGAATATATGACATTTCTCCTAGGGTTCATATAGGTCAGTACTTGAAAGGTCCATAACCACTCAAGAGCACCATCCTTAGGTATGTTATATCTATATAAATTGAATAAGCTGAAAGTAGACATTTAAAGTAAATTCTGGAAAAGGAAAAGCTATAATAGAATAGAAATCAATTTATTGTTTTTCACTCTTTTAGTTTAGCCTTAAGCCTTCATAAAAGAAGCTTGTCTCTACTACGGCAGTGTCCCAGAATACAGGAATTGAACTAAAGTTCAGAAGTTACCTAGTTTAACCCATACCTGAGCAAAAATACTTTCCATCATATCCCCAATAAGAAATCATTCAGTATTTACATCAGAGGCAGTCCATTAAAGACTTCCAAATGGCATAATGTAAGCGAAACACTTTGCAAAAACCTTTAAGTGCTATGTAAGTGTGAGATGTTGTTGTTGTTTAATTCATAGGAATCTTTCCTTCTATCAAATAAAAATCAGGTTTTCTCTAAATTCTATTTCTCCATTTTTTCTTCTCTGGCATCAAGAAGAACTCATCAAATTCTTTTATGACATCTAATTCCTAATATGACAGTCTAAAATATTTGAAAAAAATTCCTGTATCCCCTCTGAGTCTTCTCTTCTTCAACCTCCATATCATTAATTTCTTTTACATATCTTTATATGACATATTCTCTAGCTTTTTCACCACTCTATCTTCTCCTGGATAACCTCCAGCTTGTCTATGATTTTTACAAAATGTGATGCTTAGAAAGAAAACAAAACAAAACAAAACAAAAAAAAAAAAAAAAAACACAGTAATGACTATTATCTTAAGCAGAGCAGAGTACTAATATATAATGAAACTCCTTCATTCCAGGTCTTATGTGTTTTTAATGTAAATAAGATTGAATTACTTTTTTTTTTTAACTAATGTTCCACTGATGTCACATATTAAACATACAGCATAAATATTTTTTTCTTTCCTTATTTCTCTTTCTTTTTCTTTCCTTTCCTCTTTCCTGTTTTTCTTTCTTTCCTTTCTCCCTTCCTTTTAAATTCCTTTCCTTTCCTTTCTTTCCCTTCTCTTACATTTACTTTCCACATTAGATATTAAGTCACTTGTCCATGGTCACATGGCCAATATGTGTCAGAGAACAGGCTTTAAGTGAGGTCTTGATTACAAGTTTGCTTCTCTGTTCCACATTGACTTTTTAAGTTCATTTAGAGAGAAAAAATAATTTTTAATATTAAAATATTTGAAAATGTTCAAACTTTTAAATTTTAAGTACATTCTGTCTTATTTAAAATACAAAATTATTGCAAAGGTGGGGATGCATTACCTTCTATCAACATATGCACTAACCTAAAATTTTTCAGTTAAAATGGAAAAGAATCATGTTTATTAAAGTTCCTTCTTAACTTTCTCATCATAATCATGAGAAATTCCAAGTTTTATATTCCAAGGGGTTAAAATTTGATTTTAAGTATTAATTTGATCACTTAATCAATCAAAACAGATAGAACCAAAAAGAAAAATAATCATGAAATTAATATCCAATGCAAAATATATAATAATATAAAGGATCATTTGAATTAGTCAATATATAACTTAGCATATATTAAGCTTCTTATATTAAGACAGTGAGTACACAGGAGACAGAGTCAATATAATCATATCAATTCACACTAATTAATATGTTGTAAGTGTATATATATGTATAAAATATATATATATATACATGTTATATATCACATATATGGCAATGGTTTTTTCTCTTCTATCTAATGAATTTTCTGTTTAGCATACCTTAAGAAACATTATGATTATTGGGTCACAGATTTAGAAATGGAAGTGTCTTTAGGGGGACATTGAGTATAGAGTTCTCATTTTACAGATCAAGAAATGAGGCTGAGAGATTGATCTTAGATTTTTTTGCAATCCTACCAAACTTTGTTTAAATTTACTTCAACCAAACTTAACAAAAACATTGTACTAAAATATCCAAAGGCATAAACATAGATTTTGAGATTAATTTAGAGCTAATGAGATCTATTTGAAGAACCATTACACCTAATTAAAAACTATGAAATCTACTCTTAAAACCAATTCAACATTTCTAATAATGGCTAAGATGATAGGAAAAGATAATGATAAATGTTGGAGGGGATGTGGGAAAAGTAGGACACTAATGCATTATTGGTGGAGTTGTGAAATGATCCAAACATCCTGGAGAGCAATTTGAAACTATGCCCAAAGGGTTATAAAATTGTGCATCCCTTTGACCCAAAAGTGCCACCACTGGGAGAGTATTCCAAGGAAGTGATAAAGGAACAGAAAGGACCCACATATGCAAAAATGTTTGTAGCATTAGTCGTAATAAAGAATTAGAAAATGAGTAGATACCAATGAGTTGGGGAATGGCTGAACAAGTTGTGGTATATGAAGATAATGGAATATTATTGTTCTATAAAAAATGATGAACAAATTGATTTCAGAAAGGCCTGGAAAGATTTACACGAACTGATGCTGAGCTAAACAAGCAAAACCAGGACTACATCGTACACAATAACAGAAAGAATGGGCAATGATCAACTATGAAAGACTTGACTCTTCTCAGTGATTCAGTGATCCAAGGCAATCCCAATAAACTTTGCATAGAAAATGCCATCTGCATCCAGAAAAAGAACTGTGGAGATTGAACATAATTTAACATGCTATGTTCACTTTTTTTTTTCCTCCTCTCCCATGGCTTTTCCCTTTTGTTCTGATTTTTCTTTCCCATAAAGCAATGTGCCTTTTAAATCAATTAATTAATTAATTAAAATGAAATCAATGCAATAATTTACTCATTAATCTGATATAGTTTTGAACACTATATACAAAATTAGTGTAACTAGGTATTGTGGAAGAAAACACACACACACACACACACACATATATAATATTCCTTACCCCCTAAGATCTTATACTTGGAAATATGAACTATATACTCAAAAAACTACAATAAAAGTAAACATGTGCCATAGAAGTCTTATGGATGCTAGAAAATATTCTTAAAAAAAATAAAACGTTGCTTCTGTATACAATATGTAAAAGATTAGATTTAAGACAAATCTGAGAAATTAATGATTCCTCTGATGATGTCACCACTCTGGTACAGAAGACCTCATCTTCTCATGTCTAGACTATTACAATAACCTGTTGGTTGGTTACTTTTCCTAAAGTTCAGGTCCAACCATGTCCCCCACCCTACCCCAAAAAACTCCAGTGTTTTCCTGTCTTCGCAAAATCAAATATAAAATATGTTCAGCATTGCAATCCTTTCATAACCTAGATCTCCTTCTCCCTCTACACACACCTCTCTAATCTTCTAGACTAGACATCACACTTCTCTCTCCATGTATCCTTTAATTCAGTGATATTGATCTCTTTTCTCTAAACAATATACTCCACATCTCAATGACTAGTATTTTCAATGTTACTTTCCATTCCTGAATGCTCTCTCTCTTTATCCCCACCTTTTAGTTTTCTTGGTTTCCTTCTTGTTCCAGCTAAAATTCTGTTATCTGTAATAAACCTTCACCAATCCGTGTTCAATCCAATGCCTTCTTTCTGTTCATTGTATACTGTATATCTAGTATATAACTTGTTTGAAAGTATTTGTTATCTCCCTTACTAAATTGCAAGCTTCTGAAGGGCAGGGGCTGTTTTTTGTCTCTTTTTGAATCCCCAAAACTTAACCCAATGCTTAGCACATAACAGATGCTGAATAAATGTTTATTCACTGACTGCTTAAGAAGAGGACGTTAATAGGATAATTTCATTGTTACCTTGTTCAATTTAACATATGCATTAAAAATAAACTAGATAGAAGTTCATCAGCATATATATGTATGTATACACACCTATAGAAACTTACACCATACCTTAATTACATACTTGTATATTGAAATGTTTACATTTGTTAATGATTAAGGTAATAATAAAACATAAAACTAAAGATTGGGACAGTGTTTTATTTGTTAAAGTATGGGGAAGGAGTAGAGAATAATAAGGGCAAACATTTATTAAGCACCACCAGCCACCATACTAAAAGCGTACTAATATTAACACATTTGATCACCATAGCAACTCTCTATCCATTATAATTCTTTTATATAATTGTAGAAAAACATAGGTTTAGTGACTTGACAAAGACACACAGCTAGTAAATATCTAAGGCTAGAAGACTTAAACTCAGATTTTTCTAACACCAAACCCATAATTCTAGCCAACATTCCATATAGCTGTAGAAATGGGCATCTCAGTTGTGAACAGTGGGAATCTAAGGTTTAACTTTTTTTTTTAGTTGTTTTGAATTTTCCTTCAATATATAGGGAATCAAAAGTAGTTTTGGAGAATTTTACTTAGGATGGAGAAAAAAAGATCAACCTAACTCCAAATCCATTGGAATAGTTAACTGTGGCCCATCAGGATTTCCAGAGATTTGGGAACAAGTTTGTTTTTCCTATTTCTGCCAATTTCCTTTTCAAACATTAGAACTAATTGAGGACTATAAAGAATTGAGAAAGAGGTCAAGTGATAGCTTTTTATATCTTCTTGTCATAATCAAATCAAGTTCAACAGTGACATGGAAGTTCCAAGGGATATTCCTCAGCCAGCTTGATCAACAACTTATAGTCCTAACCAAGCCATATGCCCAAGTATTATTATTATTTTTTAAATCATTCAATATAGATGGGTGGTGACTTCTTCCAAAACCACAAAGTTTGGTTTTTTTTAATCCATCTCTGGACTAATCATAACAGATAGGTAAATACTTTTTGAGATGTTGGGCATGGTTCCAGAATTTTGCCTTTAAGTCATATATGGTATCTCTTCAAGAAACCAGGAAATTTATCGTTAAGTCCAACTTAGGATGAAAAATGGTATATGCCTTATTTTACATGGCAAATGTTCTTTGAAAAGATTTTACCTGAAACAAAGCCTTAAAATTACTTTAACTATATTATGGGAACTTATTCTCTAAAGGAAACATTGCAGCTAATCCTTTGATAAATCCTTCTTTCATGTGAATAACCACCACCTAATGTGTATTCTTTAAGTCTGGTTAATGATACAGGCCACACCCCTACAAAAGAAAATGCTCAGTACCGAGAACCAGTGAAAGTCAGTATCAATTTCACAACTCATCTTCAACTTGGAATGAGAATATGTGGCATCTGGTGGGCAAATTCAGACCATTATGATAGCCTTCCTTAAAGTAGCATTCTGGTGTCTACAGGAGTTTCTGTACCACCCAGAGGGTTACACCCATGGAAAAGCTTACTGACCTGAAAGGCTGCATTTCTAAGAGCTGTGTGATGAGAGACTTCATTAAAAAAAATACTATATATAAATAGTATTTATATTATGTTAAATGTATATAAAATATATAAATATAAAAAGTACACACACACATACACACACACACACACACACACACACACACACACACACATATATATATATATATATATATATATATATATATATATATATATATAGTATGTCAGGGGATATATCTCAGGGCCAAATCAAAAAGATGTATATTCTTACAATGGAAACTCTGATAGAATTTTCCATATTCAGTCCATAATTCTTTCATGTCAGGTGCTATATACAACAGACATGACGAGACAGTATACTTTAATAGTTAACTGTCAAATATGCAGCATTACTATTTCTCCATTTCAGTATTCAATGATACATTTTTGGACAAACTTTCATGATACTTCCACATTTTAGTTACACTAGTTAAGTTGTCATTTGTAGGTGTTGAGAGGTAGCATGTAACGGGATAGATAGCCAGTTTTGTATTCTGGAAGACCTACTTCCAGGTTCTCCTTTTGACACATATTAGTTGGATTGATCAAAAGCAAGTCATGTAATCTCTCAATGTCTAAGGCTGCCTTTTAATATTGTAAGTTTTAGAGGCAGTACTGATCTCAACACTGAAATCCCAGGTCTAAACACTGTTGTCCCTCTTACTTATCACAATATCTCCAAAAAAAAAAAAAATACTGAAAACAGGCAAGTCAGGATTAAAGATCAGCAGCTGTTAATAATAATGACCATAAATCTCATAATACAATTTTAAATATAGGTTTTTTTCCTTCCCAAATGATTTGCCTTACCCCACCCACTTATTTTCCCACTCATTTCATTTTCTTTATAATCAGCACCTACATTGGGCTGTGCAGAGCAGGAGCTTAGTAAGTGGCTGTTTAATTGAATTAAATGTGAGCATCTTTGTAAATGGCTATATGCTTCTCCTGATTACATAAAATTAAGAGAAAGTTATTGACTTGTGCCAGTCCCCACTTTTTGGCATGATCTTCAGTTAATTAATAGAGAAATAAAACTGAGCACAGATCGTATATAGTAACAATATCATAAATATTAGAGATAAAAGGGACTTTAGAGATCATCTGTCTAGTCCAGGGCTTAACCTGGGGTCTATGAATTTGTTTTTGTAAAAAATATTTTAAACTACATTTCCATATAACTAGTTTCCTTTGTAATAATTTATATTTAATTTTGTATAATTAAAAACATTATTCTGAGAAGAGATCTGTAGACTCCATCAGAAGCAAACAATATTAAAAACTCTCAATGTTAGTCAAAATTATTCATTTTACATTAGAGGAAACTGAGACTTGAGAAAATCAAGTGATTTAGTTTGTGTCCAGAAGGTTGTAAGTGAAAGAACAAGAATTTCAACAAAGATCATTTTATATTAAATCAATTAAACTATCAAAAAGAATTCATTTGTCTATTAAGAATCAGGAATTATTCCCCTCCCCTACTGAGTCTGATTCCATCTATTCATTCACTTTCATAAGTTCAAGAATCATCTCTATGTGGGTAATTCTTTCATTTATATCTCTCAACTTCACTTGCAACCTCTTTTCATGCACCTACAATTACCATTAAATATTTTCACTCGATGTGTCATTGTTACCTCAAATTTAACATATACAAAATCAAAATAACCTCCTTCCTTTTTAGACCAATTAGTACTCATGACCACTATTTCTATGATTATTACCATCATTTGCTCATCTTCTTAATTTAAAACTCAGGAGTCATATTGATTCTGTGATTGGCTTGTGGATTTTTTCTTCACCTTTTTTTCTTCTCATAGCCATCCATTCATTTTCATTGCCATTGCCACTATCTTAAGTTTGGCACACAGTAAATCTTTAATAAATGTTTTTAAAAATTCATTTACTCATCCATATGTTCCTTCCTTCAGTAGCTTCCTCCATGTTCATTCTGCATAATATCATGAAATTGACCTTTATAAAACACCATGTAACTCGATTATAGTCTTCAACAAAATCCTCCATTGCCTGACTCCATGTTATCTACAGGGTAAAGTCCAAAATCTTTATTATTAGACCTTTTATTTTTTGATTTCAATGAAGCTTTCTAATTCTATATTACAGACTTTCCTTATAAGAACAATCTTCTTCAGTCAAACTCATTTACCACTTTCTTCCAAACATAGAATCATTGGATCATAGATGTAGATCAGGACAAAGCATATAAGAGGTCATCTGTCCAGCCATATCATTTTACAGATCATTAAACTGAGGCACATTGAAGCTAATTAATTTACTCAAAGTCATATAAATAGTAAGCATCACAGGACAGATTTGGACTCAGATCAGTTGACTCCAAAGTAAGTACTCTTTTCATTGAGCTATGTTGTGCCTCTTTAGTTCTGTGTTTGACTTATACTAATCTCCACCTTTCCTTTTCAAATACTATAGATTGTTTAAAGACTCTATAATTGACTTTCTCTCTCTCTCTGTCTCTCTCTCTCTCTCTCTCTCTGTCTCTCTGTCTCTCTCTCTCTCTCTCTCTCTCTCTCTCTCTCTCTCTCTCTCTCTCTCTCACACACACACACACACACGTACCCTTGAGAGCTAATTGCATTTATTCCTACTTTAAAGATAAGGAAACAGCTTCAGAGACTATATATGACTTTCCTAAAGTCACACACCTACTTTGTGTCTGAGACAGGAATTAAACCTAGATCTTTCTGAATACAACTTCAGTTCTATCTTTAATACATTCTAGTCTAGACACTACTTATGATTCTGTTCTGTACCTGGGGTTGTATGTTTGTTTTTTGTTTTTGTTTTTGTTTTTGTTATTTGCAGTGCTCCTACCAATCAAATCTCTTGGCTTAGTCCCCTTCCTATTGGTGAATGATCCTCTTCTCCCTTCCTTCCCTTTCTGCTGTTTTCCCTTTAAGATCAATTTAGAAGACATATAACACAGAGAATTGCATGACTAAATCAAAATACATTGATATGAACATGTATAGTATATGCATCTACAACATTTCCAGTCCGTGACCCTTTAAATCTACCTTGTCAATGTCCACATTTCAGGTGGAGCAAAAAAACAGAAGTTAATTCTCAATCTCTCCCAGCAGGAAAAAGGGGCTTTCCACTAATTAAATATGGTTTTAGTATATCAGCTTTGCTCTATTGTAATGTCAGTAAGGATTCAAAATACTTTTTTGGTCCCCCTAAAAGTCTGTATGGGCTGCCCAAATAGGACAGCATCCATTGTTAACCTTATTTCTGGACAACCACATTCCTATCTCTCAATCTTTCCTTCCTGGTTATCAGGTGTGTACTTTTAAGTCTGTCTTTGTCTCTTGGATGTTAGGTAACTTTGGGAAGGTGGGGTTTTCTCTGCCACTAGAATTAAGATGTCTGGATTATCACAGTTCTCTTAAGACAGCCAGAGAGAAAAACAATACTGGCTTCCATTATAGATTGTTTCCTTAATTGTCTTTCCTCATCATGCATATTAGTTTCCCTACCCTCAGGTTTCTCTATCTTTGCATGTAATCATGGGTACCTTTATTGTTGTATTTCTGCTTTACTCCTTTTACTAGACTGAATGTTCTGAGGTCAGGGACCCCGTTACTCTGTTTTGCCCTATCATGGTCATATAGGAGGCATTCAGTAAATACTTTGCCAACTGAGAGAGAAAAGCTGATATTTTGAATAAATCCCACAACTACGATAAAAATAGAATGTCTTCCAATTGAATATTATAGAGGAAACAAGATAGGTATTATAGAGTAGAATTATGAAAAGAAAGAGATTAATGGATCCAAAACAAAATGTAAAAAGTATTGGTTTAAATAATGTCTGCACAGGATGAGGTCACTCTGCTAATGACAGTTTGGCCTTTAAATGACAGTCATCCCATCTGGAGTTTTTAAGCAAAGCGATCTTAGTCAGCACAAGAGATAGATGAGCTTCACTACCACCCCTTTCCCTTGGAGATATATTGCCCTACTAACTGACTGGGCTCTGTTTAGCTTTATAAAGAAAGCCAAATGAGATCACCCATATTCAGTCTTGTTGAAGCTTACTCTCTCAAGGAGCAATCAAACAGCTGTCTCTTCAGTTACAACTTTGTGACTCAGAACACATTCATCCCAATATACACTTCTACATCTTTTAGACTATATCATCATCATAATAATAGTAACACTTCACCAGTGTGAACAGTTTTTTTTTTCATCTTCAAAGCATGTTGGAATTCTATAATGCTCTGAAAACGTGACAAGTTGAAAAGGTATGGACAGTTTTTATTGTTCCTGACAAAGGGTGTTGAGCTGGGTTAACCGTGATTACAATGTGCAAACTCCTGAGAGGGTCTATAAATTGGTGGCTTGCACACATGAGAAAACACCAGGACAGAAAATTATCAGGTTGAGATTGCTCCCTTCTCAGTGCAAAATCACTGAGTGCAAAATCAAACTAAAATCTTAGCTATTAGAGAAACCTCTAAAAGGTGAAATAATTCTTATTGTAAAGGATGAGTTACTGAGTTAGCTATATTTCTCATTAAGTTCAATCTTAACCATGCCAAGAAACAAAATATATCTAATTCACTTAGCATGTAGCATCATCTGTCACAGCCTCTTGTTTTTTACATCTTGTCCTCATACTAGACTGGAACCTCCTACAGAATAAAGATAATATTTTGTACTTAATTTTCATCATCTTTCCCAGTGCTTAGCTTGGCACTCTTCTTATTGTAAGAGCTTAAGAAATGTGTGATGATGGGCAATTAGGTGATAGAGTGAATGAATAGAACACTGGCCCAGGAATCAGGAGTATCTGTACTCAAATCTGCTTTTAAACGCTTAACATACTAGTTGTATGACCCTGGGCAAGTCACTTAACTTCAATTGCCTCAAAGGAAAAGAAAAGAAATTTTGGTTGTATGTTATTCATTTAGAAGATAATTTTGTCGATTCTTCACATCTATGTATTATTTGACCTAGATACACTTGCCTACTTTCTATTTCTCATATAACACATTCCATTTCTATCTTTCTGTGCATTTGCACTAGCTGTTCCCAATCTCTGGAATACTCTTCTTGCTGACCTTATACTCCAATCTTCCCTCAATTCCTTTAAGATTCAGCACAAATCCAAAAGAAGGTTTTTCCTTGTCTCTCTACTCTTCTAGTCCCCTCAGAAAGTTATTTTACATTTACACTATAAAATGCATGCACATAATTATTTCATTTTATCTCTTCCATTAGAATGGGAGTTCTTTACTCAAAAATTTAAAAAAAATGTTAAAAATTGTATCAACATAAATTGGGGAAAATAAAATAGCAAATAAGTAATTTTTAAAATAGGAGTTCCTTGAATGTGAGGATTATATTTTTGCCTTGGTTTGTGTTCCTACTCTTTAATTTAATGTTTAGAACATAATAAGTGCCAAATAGCTGATTTAACTACTCATCCTTTAATTGCCTTGTTTATATGTTATTATATCCTTGTCCTGTGACACTCAGGCATGTTACATATGCAGGGTACTCCAAAAACTGAGTGTGATTCTGATGTATCATAGCAAACACTAGCACTAACATTTTTTGATACATCCTACATTTCTAACCTTATTTATTGACACAGTCTAAGTTTCTAAATTATTTTAATTGTTCTTGATGTCATGTCTAACATATCTAAACTTTTTGGCCAATAGTTTATTCTTATTTTTAACAAGAATAAAAATATGATAATGATGAAAATAACTTTTTTTTTCATTCTTTTTCCAGTTTAAGTATTGTAGCATTAATTTTTGTAACCCTATACAATTGCTCCCAGCCTTTTTCTCTGGCAACTCTAATGTAAACTAAAAGCCTAGAAAAGAGTCAAAATAGTTGTCTTCTTATTTTGAAGAGTTCCCTTCCTCCCTCCCTCCTTTCTTCCTCCTTGTCCTCCTCCTCCTCCTCATCTTCCTCCTCCTCTCTCTCTTCTCTCGCTCTCTCTCTTCTTTCTCTGTCTCTGTCTCTGTCTGTCATTATCTTTCTATCCCTGTCTCTGTGTTTTTCTATGTCTGTCTGTGTGTGTGTGTGTGTATGTGTGTGTGTGTGTGTGTGTGTGTGTGTGTGTGTGTGTGTGTGTGTGAATTCTGTTATTACCTGCCCAGAAGAACAAATAATAGTCATGAGATTAGGAACATAATTTAATAAAGATTATCTATTAGATATCTAATCTAATATGCCATGTTCAGCAGGAATAGATCTTATGGGAACAATGTGATAATATCCAGGGGAGCAAACCCAATGGACAAGGGACACATTTTTCCTACTCTCATTATCACTAAATGCTATTGTCAACACAAATAAAATAGAAAAGCATCTTGAAAAGGGGAGATAAGAGGCAGCATGTATCAGATGGGTCAAACCATTAGCACCAGCTCTTAAAATACTGTTTCCTTTTCTATCCTATTGCAACCAGCCCAAGACTCAGCCAAAGAATCTTGAGACCTGAGTCCCAAGGATTTCAGTTAACGACTCCCCACCACCAGATTGACAATCTAGTCTGGGTCCTACAACTAACTCATTGAGAAGAGGTCTATGACCAACACAATCTATTGATCAACTCACCCTAGTAAGCAGATAAACCTAAGAGATTAGACAATTGGCATATTTCTTAGAATGCTAACACTGGCACCATCAGAATAATATTATATTTATCATCTTTATTAATTTACAATAAAGAAGATGTATTACCATTTGCTTTGCCACTATACCCTCAGGATCAATCAGTCTTTTTATATGAAAGCTACTGAAACCTTCTATATTTGTTCCCTCTCTCTTTTGAAATGTGATCTCCTTGAGAGCATTCAGTGCTTAATGCACTGTTTGTATATAATACATGTTTTATTTTTTCATTATTTTAATTTGGTCATTGAACCTGGGTAACTTTATATGGTGGGGAAGACAGGTCATAAAGTGCTCCATTTATTATCACAATAGAAAAACATTTGAATTGTATGGGTAGCTCAATTCAACACATTTGATTTCTAGAGTTCAGACAAGAAACAAAAATTAAAATGAGAAGCCTTCTCTGGATATGTCTCCTGCCCACCCCGCCACCCCTACCCCCCTAGCTACTTACTTTGTCCTCTGGGTTGTTGAGGATCTTTTACCTCAGATTTCTCTGAAAATTTTGCTGATAACTCTCTAATATTCTTATCAGGTAATATTATGCCACAGTTATTAGAGTCTGGGTCCTATTTCCCTATTAGATTGCAAACTACTTAAGGACATAGATTGTAATAATAGTAGTGATGATAATGATAATGCACATTTTATTGAACTTTTATATATTAGAGTGCTTTTCTCAGAAAAAAAAAAACATGGGAACTAGGTATTTATAAATACAGCTATCCCTATTTTATTATTGGATAAACTGAGGCTTTGTGAAATTACTATTGGATAAACTGAGACTTTGTGAAATTAAATCACTCAAAATCACCTTGCTATTAAGCATTTGATACTTGAATTGAATACATCTTCTGATGTCAAATCCACAGTATTATGTACTAAATTGGTATTTTCTTAACATCTAGCATGTAATTCTGCATATAATAGACATTTTAAAAGTGATCGTTTTTTACTTTTTATTGAACCACAATAAGACAGCAGGACAGTCAGTATTGTAATCAGGGAAACCAGGGTTAAAATACTGCCTTCTGACCTATTGACTATATGGACCTGAACAAGTCACTGAATTTCTCAGAGATCTAGCTTGCTGACTCTTCAAGAGTATAAATTAAAGATCAATTGCAGAGACAGTTTCTTCTCTCTGAAATCAAAGAAAATTACATATGTGATCCCCCTCAAAAAGAGAAAAATTGTCATAAACACTTCTATTCAATTGATCCTTTGGTTAATGTAGTTTAAGATTTTTTTTTTTCCTGAGGTAGGTGACAAGTGACAGTTCCTTCCTATTATTGCTCTGGCTTGCCAAAAAAAAAAAAAAAAAAAAAAAGTCACATTTCTATTTTCCACTGAAAAAGTCCAATTTTTTCAGCTTACATGATCAAAAGTATAGAGACTATATCTTTTCCCCTTGAAATTCCATTATACCTCATCTGTGCGTCTTAAGCAGTCCTAATTTTCCCTAATGTTCAAGATCCTACCATAATGTTTGAGTATTTTTCAGTTTACTATTAATATCATATTTACAATCGTTGATATAATGGATTTATGCTTGTTTAATTCAGGTTGTTATTTTCTGTAATAGTATCTAAATCTTTGGGTGCATTTGCATTATTTCTCTGTTCCTCTTAATGGTGACAATTTAATTTCAACCAAGCAACCATTTGGGAACTCCATTAACATAGATCCTCTTTCCTAAATCATCAGGATGATATTAAGCTATGTCCAATTTGATAATCAGTTGTTTTCTGAAAATTCATATGTAAGTTGGCTATGTGGCACTTGAAACACATTTTTTTAAAGTGGTTGTGGTTCAGTTGACACCATCAAAAACATAACACTATAGGAGTGTAGAAGGATGTCATGTAAATTATAGAGAAGAGGGGGCAATATATGAGAATGGATAGTCAGTAGTATGTCCCGTCAGGAAGACCTGGATTCAAATACTTCAAATAACCTTTATTGAATTGTTTGATTTTGAATAAGTCACTTAATATTGAATCTCATGTTACCCATCTATAAAATAAGAATATATAATGCCATAGGACCTACCTCACAAGGTTTTTTTGTGAAATATAAATGAGAAGTATAAAAAAGTATTTCACAGATTTTACAGTGGTGACAGCTATTATTAAAAAAAATTAAAGTTGGAGAAGGGGGAAATGTGGTATGAATGATCCATTTTATCACATAGATCATTATTGGGTTAATTTAGATATACAAAAACCCAAATCCTTGTCCCTAAGGACCCATAAACCTTTTAATTTTCTCAACATGAAACCACCTATTGCTACAATGACAAGCTCTTGGTGATTGCTTTATTATCAGACCATAAGATCATATAGATGCAGACCTGGAAGGGCTTTAGAGGCCATCTAATCCAGCATCCTCATTTTACATTTGAGTAAACAAAATTCCAGAGAAGCACAGTGACTTGGTCAACTTCAAATAAGTAGTAAATAGTGAAGCCAGAATTGAAAATTGCTCCTCTGTTCTATAATAATTTGAGCATAGAGGTTGTCTGGTGGCAGAGTAGATAGAGTATCTGATATGGAATTAGGAAGACCTAGTTCAAATCTGAACAAGTCACTTTTTATTCTGTTTGCCTCAATTTCCTTGACTGGAGAAGGAAATGTTAAACCATTCTTATATCATTGCCAAGAAAACCCTAAATAGGGTTATGAAAAGTCAGACACAACCAAAATAACTGGAATAAGCTGGAAGGGATCTTAGAAGTTATTTAATTCAATTTTCACATTTTGGAAATGGGACAATTAAAAAAAAAAGTCATCCACAACCACATTTTTAAAAGCTTTGAAAGTTGAAAATGAATATACCTGCTTCCTAACTTTTTTTAAAGGCACATATCTTAAAAAGAAAAAAAAAAAACATGTATCTTTCACAAGGTTTTAGCAGTCAGGCATAATTTAGTCAATATTCACAATTCTGAATAGAAAATAAAATTTTTAATTTTGGGGGTTAATTTTGAAGACCTTCAATATTTCTAAGTGGATAATTGATTGCTTTCTCCTAATTTTATAATCCATTCTTTCATAAGTTATTGTTTGGCACTAGAATTTTTAAAATCATATTTCTTCTAGAATTTTGACACTTTCCTTTTTACAGGATTATGGGTTTTCTTACAGCTTCCAACTAGGCTACATTCAATAAATAATTTAGATGAAATCCTTTAATTCTGAATCCAAATTCTTCTGTAGTAATGTGAGCTGTGAAGTCATCTCTTGCCATTGTATCCTGGATTTGAGTAGCTTGTGGGTGCTAGTATTAGACATGCCTTCCCCCATGCCCTCTTCACATTCTCAATCAGTTCCTCCCTGTCAAGGAACCGTAGATATAGGAGGGCTTCTTTTGGTTGGAGGCTTTGCCCCCTGGATCATAAATCTGATCACAAAAGACGCTGAGAATGAGCAAACAATAGCCATGTTTGGAGCCTTCTACCAACTATTTGACTAAGTCAATAAAAAGAGAAAGATGGAGGGACTAGACAAGGACATAATTTAATGAATCTGCTTCTTTGGTCACAACCACAAATTGGAAAAAAAAATGGCAAAATGTATAGTTCTCATTCAAAACTACTTGAATGCCATAGCCATACTAGAGATAAAAGTTAAAATAAAGCTGTTTCCCAGTTATTTTGTAAAATAACCTCTGAATACATTTGTTGTTTTCATGACTATGGAAACCATTCCATTCACTAAAACAAAATTCCAAATATTTGAGCATTTGCTCAATTCACTTTATTTTGGTGTCTTAAGAATTCCATTCAATCCAGGAAAATTGTATTAAACACTTACTGCTTAGTGAGAGGTGTAATGAAGTGCTCAGCTTGAAGTTAGGAAATATTCATCTAGCTTCTGACACTTACTAGTGCTATGTGGTCTTGGACAAGTCATTTAACCTCTATTAATTTCAGGTCATCCCTAGAATTTATCTTCTGAGTACAGAAGTCTGATGATCTATTTAGATGGATAGAGGTTCCAAGTCCAGAGCTTCTAAGCTGAGGAAATCACATATCCTTTGCATATTTACACAATATTATGTGCTCAGAAATATCTTAGGCTTTGGAGGAAAGATACCAAGTTTAGATAAGACTCAGTCTCTGCCCTTAAGGGGTTTAAAGATTTGTACCTGGTGCAAGATTTACACTGATAATTATAATACAAAATAATATATAATAAGTACATCAAAAAAGCATAAAAAATACGCTTCCTGGAGTCAAAGGTGGGGGAAAAAATGTAATTAGGTGGCAGGTAGAAACAGAATCATAGCATCTCAGGCTTAAAAAGAGAGCTTGGAGGTCATTAAACTTAAATCAAAGCTACTTGAACACTTTCAGTGATAAGTAGATCTTTATTTTGTCAGGCAGCCTGGTCCATTGTAAGATAAACTTGATTGTTAGAAAGTCTTTCCCTATAATACAAATCTGTTCTTTTAATGGCTAAGTATTGATGCTAGTTCTGTCCTCTTGAACTAAGCAGAATAAATTTTCTCCATTCACATGACAGCCAACCTTTCAAATATTTGAAAACAGTTATCACGCTCCCCTGAGTCTTCTCTTTTCTAGTCAAAACATCCCGAGTTATCTCATTTGTTACTCATATGACATAAAGACTGTCTATCTCCTCTAGATGTTATCTGATTTATCAACGTCTCTCTTAAAAAAATGGATACAAATCTTTATATGCAATTAGATCAGTTCAAAGTACTTGATGTATAAGCCATGCTTCTTTTAATGCATCTGAATATTATTTTAGTCTTTTTCACAGTACATTCCTTGCCCATCTAAAACTCACTATCCTATCCTTTGATTTTATTTCTTAAATAAATAAAATCCCTGTAACTTTGTTTTCCCATAATTTCAGTCTTGAGATCTTCATGTTAATTGTATCA
Source organism: Antechinus flavipes (assembly GCF_016432865.1). Classification (NCBI taxonomy): domain Eukaryota; kingdom Metazoa; phylum Chordata; class Mammalia; order Dasyuromorphia; family Dasyuridae; genus Antechinus; species Antechinus flavipes. Next base: position 605,942,012 of record NC_067398.1, read on the forward strand.
TTCAACACATTAGTTATATTTCTCATTTTTTGTCTTATCTTCAAATTTGGAAAACCTATCTTCATTTAAAGAGATTGCAAAAATGTTGAACAGGAGAGAGCCAAGAACTCTATGACCACAGTTCTCATTGACAAGAATCTGTTTATGTGGAATGCAGTTCTTAAATCATTTGCAACTCTACTTTGATCTAGTAACATTTAGTATACATTTCTCCATCTGGTTCAGAAAAATATCAATTCTTCATTACTTTGTTCATATTTAAATATGTTCTATTCATAAGACAGTTCCATTCTCTACTATTCTAATAAGACTACTAAAACAAAAACAATGTTAAGTTCTCCTAGTGATTTTATAGCTTCTAATAATCATCATTTTCCCTTCAGTAATCCATTCTGTAATTATTTGGGGTATAGACATCCAGGTTTCCAATCTACAATTTTTGCAATTTACATTTTCTCCCTTAAAAAAAAAAAAGAATGCATTTGTCCATTTCCATTCTTGTGGCATCTCTCTACTAACTCATGATTTCTTAAAGACTAACAATAGTAGTTTCACAATCACATGCAAGTTGTGCATATAATGTAATTTCCTTGGGCATCATATAATGTAATTTCTCTGGGTCTGGAGATTGGAGTTAGAAGGGTACTCTTCTATTATCTTCTCATCTATCCTGGGCCTCATTTCTCTCTATACCATATTTTATCTGTCATTTCTAATTTGAAGATAATTCTTTTTTATGGGAAAATGAAGACAAAGAAATACGCAGTTCAATGATTTTGCTTTCTCTGTTTTCTTTTACTATTATATTATCTTCATCTTTGTTTATCATCTTGCACCAAATGTATAAAAAAAGCTATTTGTTACCCCTTAGTATTTTCTTAATGTAGTAATGAGGATCTTGCAAACTCCTGAGACTTTCCTTATGTTGTGACAATTGTGAGTTTTCAAAAATGGAAATAATTGGGATAATTAACATAGTAGACTAAATCCAAGATATTTACATGCTGAACCCTAAATCTTCTATTTTCAGTGGAAAAAATTTTGTTATATTTCATTTAGTTTTACTGCAAATCATAGTGATATTGGAATAGAGTTAATTAAAAGACGTTTTATTTTCAGATAGAGAAAACAATTATCATTAAAACTAAATATTTCTCAAACTTTATAGCTGAGTGTGTTTGTTATATTGCTTAGAATATTTCTCTTTTCACTAGATTTGTAAAAACAAAGCAAAACAAAAAACCCTAAAATTTGGGAAAATTTTTATTGTTGCCTATAATTCCATAGTGTGGTCGACTTTTGGTGACTTCATAACACCAGTCTATGCAGTTAGTATTATCAAGGAGTACTGAAAGAGGAAAGATGACTTCTTCCATTTATTATTCCTTTAATAAAATGTAATCTTATTTTTTCCCTCTTAGGATTTTCAATATTGTTCATTCTATGTATCAATTCGTAGCTTTCATCTATCTATTTATCTATTTTATATTTTCCTATTGATTTACCTCTCTATTCATGGGTTCATTTATGAACTCACTAACTCACTTATGCATGTATGCATATATTTATTGATTAGTTAGACTGCCTGGGTCTATGATTTCAACAGTGTCAGAAGCTTTTGGTGAGGAACTTGTTCTCCCAATGTCAGTTGGCATCTTCTCTGAAATCTTCAATTTTAGAGATTTGCCTGAGGGAGCTAAGAGGTTAAGATGTTAATTTAGGATGACAAAGACAGTATGCTTTAGAGCCAGGACCCCAGGTCTAGGTCACCTTTAGGTCATCTCTCTTTACATTATAGACTGCCTCTTATATTTGGTTACAGAGGGTAACCATTTCTGTGCACTCATATACAATTCATTAGAGGTATTATGGCAAAAATAATTTAGTACATACACATAAATATACCATTTTAGTCAACATCTTAAAAACTAAATATTTGTATGTGTGGATAATTCGAGAAAAATTGTTGTTGAGATGTAGGAGTATTATACAATATCTGTAGGTTGCTATCTTATGAAATGCCATTTTTTGACAGACGTTAGAAATCTGATCATAACACTACAGAGCATAATGTAACCAATGGATCAAGCAAGCCATTTGAAGGATCTGTTTTGAAAGAAGCAAATTCATAGGAATAGAATTCCAAAGTTTTAAACTTTTTTTTTTCAAATAAGGCATATTTATTCAACCTATACTCGGGCTCTCAAATGACTTGCCACTTGATCCTGTTACCTGCTTTATATTTCTTTTAGTTTCATGCTTTCTTAAGAGATTTCTTATTACTTCTTCAGGTTGCTGATGGGAGTCAGAGTAGACACAGTAATGACAGTATATGTATGTATACATGTATAGGGATTTTTGCAATAAATTTTTTCTTAGTTCATATACAGAAATAGCTTTGTCATTAGACACTGGAAGTCAAATTACCCACTTTTCATTTAGGGGTATAATGTAATGAGACTAAGAATGTGAGGTTCAGTCTAGTTTGTTCTCTTCTATGCTATGGTTATTTGACTATGACCAATCACAGAAGGTAGGGCAAGAGGCAGCTGATGGATCTGCAACAAATCTGTCACCACCACTGAAATAAAGACTAACGTACATACTGACCTGCTGATGATGAGATGGCAGTGTCATTTTATGCATCTTGGTATATTTTTTAAAAATTGTATGCACTATGTCTATAAGGCTTACTTAATAGTTCCACTTTAGAGTTCTTTCTCTCCCACACATTTTTCTCAGGCTCTCTTGCTCTGTCAACTATGCTTTCTTTGTCTCATTATTTTAGAAAATGTGTGAATGTGAATATTCATCAAGTAATGACTGAGTTCTTTTCTCAGCTTTCCCACTAACTCCCTTAACTTCTTTAGTCCTCAGTTTCCAAAGCTGTAAAATGGTAAATTTGGGTCAAATGTAGTTTAAAGTTTACCAGTTCCAAGTTCTGAGTTTAAAAATGAGCTTACTGTAAAACAAAGGGTACCTGCTATTACCAAATTAATTTTAGAAGTCAATAATCTAAGGCTTTCTTAAATCCAGAGCTTTAGCTTCTTGGCCACAAGTGCCATACTTTTTTCTTTCTATGTAGGAGTAATTTTGTAGATAGCCATTCTAATTTATATAGGACTGATCCTTAAGAAATTCATGTCTGAACCACTGAATTAAAAACACCGATTTTTTTTCCTCCAAAAAAATTAAAAAGTTATGTGCCATACTGAATGGGAAACTTGCTTCTCTTAGCCGTAGGCCTCTTGGAGGCACAGTATGAATATATGATCATATTTTTGGTGGAAAATGACAGACTCAGCTCGGAGTTCAGCACATCTTTCAGCAACAGTGGAGCATAGTGGTGTGAGAAATTAATTAGAAACTGGTTCCTTTTGAGTCTGGTCCTGCCATATGACACATTTTGTTTGTATACGCCAGATAAATCCCTCTGTTTTTTAAAATAAAAAAAAATCAGCTACAAAATAGGGAAAACTTGTATCCATTTACTTCATAATAATGTTTAATTTATGGTTATACATTATTTTATTATTTGTAGTTGCAAAAGCTAAACATTATGTGTGAGAAAAAAATAGAAATAGCAATTCTTTGAAGTTATACTGTTACAAAATGAAATCATTCCATATTAAAAGGGTAAGAAGATGGAAGAAATTTAAAGAACACCTAGATTAATGCTTATCCTCTGAAAATAATTTATTATTACTTCTTGCAAATAAAAGTATTCCACTGAAATAATATTTTAAATATATAGAGGTTCAATTTTACATATAAAATGTATTTTGCTAAAACTCTCTGATGTCAGCTATATTCACAAGTAGGGGTAAAGAAAAGAAAGTTTGGGTTTCCTTCTGACTGTATTTGGATGACTTATTAAAATGTGCAGGTATGGAAACCCTCCTATTGGGAGATCCACAGCTGCACATTGTACTCCCTCCTATGGCAGCATACCAGGGAAAATATATGATTGATGACCTGTGGAAAGATTAGAAGAAAAATACAGAACACTTGCATGCACTGTACAAAAGAACAGAATTCCACTCAGACTTTTCCATTTTAGTAATGATTTTACTTTCTAAGCAGGGTAGATAAATTTATATCCAAATACAATTGGTTTCTAAGCTTTCCTAGCCATAGGCTTAGAAATAAATAACTTAATTTATGACTAAATTATATCTAATAGCAAATTGTCAAGGTAGTCATTGTTTTGGTCTTTTTTTTTTCTCAAGGAGCACATATTTATTTTTCTCATTATGAAGAAAAAGAATGTATGCTAATGCAAATATAGTTGGAATAAAATGTGTGCATCATAATTCTAGAACCCTTTGCTCCTAATTAGAAAGTGAATCTAAAATAGCAAGGATATCTAGTTAAGAATAGTTTACATTACTGTCAAACTTGCATACACTTTCTCACTATAGGAAAAAAATATATACATTATATAATTTGCTTTTACAATTTACGGATTTAGTTTCTCTAATCTTCCAGGTGAAACAATCTTTAATTTTTCCACACCTACATTCTTTTAGATGGGTGAGGACTGTCTAAAAAGTGTCTCCTATATCTTAAAGAAACAGACGTTTTCATCCTCCCCCTCCCTCCCCACTTTGGAAAGCATGTTTTCTTTGAATGATTCCTACTACTTCTGGGAATTAAAATAAGTATAATTGATCCAATTTAAACATTTACAAAGGAAAATGTCTTCCCAATGACAGGTTTTTAAAAATTGGTTGTTTATGTGGAGTTTAAATTTGGAAACATGATAGGTTACAGAATTGTTGAATAATCGTTTAGAAGAGTATTTTTATATATATCATGACCTTTTGAAAACTTGAAAAATTATTCTCAATTTTCTATTAAATGAAGTTAGATTTGAAGAAAAAAAATAAATGTAGGAAAACCAACTTCTAGTGTTTAAAGTCAAAAGAGTTGGTATGCTGTGACAATCTAAGTATGTAATTTAAGAGAAAAATAACTCTGTTTACCCATCCAAAAGTTGGGTATACATCTGCTCCCTTGCTTTAAAGAGACAAAGCCAACTTTAATTATATAATTTGTGGTACCTATTTGGAATCTTTAATTCAAGGATCTCAGATGCTTTTAATAAAATATGAGCCATGATGTTTTTTAAAAAGTGAAGGGCGGGGGGCGGTGATAGAAGAATGAACAGACAAGCTACTGTATAAAAGCTGGACATAGATTGAGTTATAACACAAAATTTTATGGTCCCAAATCACTCCTCAAAAAGAAGGGGGAAAATTAAAGTGAATAACTTAAATGGCCTGTACAAATAATTTCAGAGCATTATATGTTTAGTTGAGTCAGGAAAGAAAATGATCTATTTCTAAGAGAAGTTTAAAATTAAATCTAATTCAATTGTCAAAATTATTTCAGCTGTAGAGAAACATAAAAATGTACTCCAAGGCCTATGAAAAAATACCAAATGACATGAAAGACAGATAAAATAAAACCTGAAGATTTTTAGTCTTCTCATTCTGTGCAAGTTAACTAAGAGAATTCAAATAAAAAATGTGTGTGTGTGTGTGTGTGTATATGTTTATATATATATATATATATATATATATATATATACCCCCTCATAATATACATATATACCCACACATTATATGTATATGTATGTGTCTGTATATACATACATATATACAATATATGTGTGTATATATACAAAGTAATATGTGTATGTATATACATTTGTGTGTGTGTGTGTGTGTGTGTGTGCATGTGTGAAATTTCTCTATATCAGAATTTTTCCTTTCAGAAATATAGGGTCTTTTCTGAAATGATATGGTACTTCTAAAAGGAAAATAATCATGACAATTCTTCAGAAAGGATACCAATTACACAAAATTTTGTATGATCACTATTCCTAAAATCAATAATTCTATATAGTTAAATTGTTGTAATTAGGGAGGGAAATTTATTTTTCTAATTCTAAAAGTGATACTTTGAGTTTGTCAGTTCCAATAATCCATTATCATTTGGATTGCTTTGAATTGTGGAGCCAATATACTAGTCTTTCTAAATGCATTTTCCCCCTTTCCATGTCCTTTGCCCTTGCTGAAATCTAGAACAATGGAGCAATGTAGTATGTAGAAAATGAGGTCTAAAAAAGTTTTTGTACGTGAACTCAAATGGGAACTAAAAATAGTCAACAGTTTGAAGGGAGAGTTGTGTGTATAGCACTTTTTAATGGCTTATATAATTATGAACTGTTATATTATTATTTGTATTAGTATAGGTATCATAATTTTCATCAACATTTCACTAAAATTTAATGAAAGGTTGCTTCTTCACACAATTGAACTTTGCCTACTAATGATAATTAGGTTGCTATAGAAAATACCTCAAGAGGAGATCAATTGGAACAAAATAGTAACTATTATATAAATGGGATTCAATAATTAAGATGAAAAATCATTTTTAATGGACTTTACCTCAGCCATCAGAACAACTTGTATGCTATTAGTAGTGCATCTTAATATATAGAACATAGTTTCTACAGTTTCATGTTTAAGGCATTTTTATATTTTTCTGTAGTAATTTTAAGACAGACAAATTCATTTTAACTTAGTTTTTTTTTTTTTTGAAATCAATTTATTCGTAGATCCTAAGGACAGAAAACAGTCAGTTGCATGACATTAGATTTAGTTTCCCAATTGTGTATATCATATAACATACATATATGGGCAGGGAACATCTTATATTTCCTCAAACAATTCAGAAATCCATTGACAGCAAAACAGAAGCACCTCAGGAACCTACTGGAAGTTCATTTAGGATTGTTACTTATAGCGGGACAATAAGGGAGAAAAAGACTTTTAGTATGAGAGCTTTAGCATATTAGGTACATTCTTAACTGAAGACTTAGTTGTTTTTTCAAATGACAACGTAACTATAACTGTGCATTTTGAAATGCATTTTTAAATCTTCAAAAATTATCCTTATATATTTAAAAAATAATTATTGCAATTTCATCAACGACCCACAAAACATTGAAGCCATTAGTTTGCTGTAGGAATTCGCTGTAGGTTTTCAATGACACTTCCATTAAAAATTTTCTCTGAATCAAACTTAAAATTCTTCCTTTGAGGCTTGTTCAGGAGAAAAAAAGAATTGTCACATCTGAGCAATAAATTCTTGGAATATCTCAGATATTTTTCCTTTTTACATCTTGCAATTTATCATTTTCAGAAAGGAATATCAGGTTTTTGTCTTACTGGCACTTTTAGCTATCTAAGTTGGATACATACAGCCTGGAATCTACTGAGCATTTATTTAACATGTTCATTTTACCAGCCTGAAACTGACCAAGAAAATAGACTTTGTTGGAACTTGAAATCTTTTCTTTGGTCAGTCAACATAATGGTAAAAAGATGAAAGCATTAGGAGGGTTTCATGAAAATAAAAACAAAGAAGTAAACAAACAAATGAAAAACAGCTCAGGACACGAGAGGTATTTTTTAATGTATTACAAGTGTAATGGTCAATATGATCATTGAATCTACAATTTTCAAGCCTCTTTCCTTTCTCAGTATTTCAATTTAAATTTCTAGTATTACTTTTTTTTTTCTCAAGAAAAGAGAGAATCTTTACTGCTGAAGAAAACAAAGACAATAGCTAGTCAAACAGTAATAAACAATGAAATTCCGTGTGTGTGTGTGTGTGTGTGTGTGTGTGTGTGTGTGTGTGTGTGTACCGAGAGAAATTGAGAAGGTGATACTTTGAAGAACTGAAACAGATTATAGCTTTACATTTTCATCTTAACAATAGTATGTTTTAAAGGGAAAGGTAATTTTTTCCTTACTAATATGGGGAAAACAAAACAAAACAAAACAAAAAACCTTAACCACTTCTCTTTTTGTTTGTAGATTTTCTGATGTTTAATTCAATCCCCATCCTCCTATTCAATGCTTCCATAAATAAGTTTTTTTTTTCATTTTTAATAAAATCCACATACCTATTCTTAAGTTCCCAAAAGAATGAAACAATTAACCTGGAATGGTTTAGATACAGGTGTTGAATATGACTAGTGAATTACTTCTGTAGAAAACTCTGCATAACATTTTTGAGAAAGGGTATTTTCTGTTATTACTATGAAAGGAATAAGTCTGGGGAAACTGAGCAGTGGCATTGAACTTTTGTTTTTCTGTTAATCTGGCTATGGTAGTATGAGACACATTTACTGCGTCCCTCCCTTCCCAAAAAAGCAGATTCTTTCACTCTTCAGAAGAGCTCCCATCTCTTTAAAAATGCTGCCACTGAAATATAACTGCATTTTAAAAATTGTCAGCTCTTTAGAATGATGGGGGACTCTTTGTTTGTCAGTTCATTAATTTATTTAAGATGTGTGTATGGTCAGATTCCTGAAGATAATAAATCTCTTTTGTAGAGAAAGATAATTACTTTAACATGGTGATACACAATAACTTAGAACTTAATACAAAACGAGTTTATATGCATGATAGGAAACAATAGAATCCAAGTATTAATAGAAAAGAAAAAAAAACAGTTCTCAATTACATAATCATTGGAGAGAGAACACATTGAGAAGTCAAACATTTGATATTCTACTCCTATAACAAGCTTGTCTTGCTGCACAGATACTTTCCCACATTAAAATTCCACTAATGCCACCGTATTAAGATCCCCAGGGAGCATTTTCCCTTCTTGAAAATATTTTGGGGTTTTACAAAATCGTTTGACTGTCTCCCTGGATTGAACCTCAAAGCCTTCTTTGACGCAAGTGTGATTTTGACCACGTGAACATGGTTTCCATTTTTTAACTAGATTAAAACATGCATGAACAAACTGCCCATTACCCTTTAATGCTGCTTTGTTGCTCTGATGGCTTACAGATTTATGCCTCATAGATTGTTTTTCCCCCATACGTTCTAAAAGTGAAATGATACATTGTAATTTGAATGATAATTTTGTTTTGATGATTTAATTGATAACAGAGGGATATAATCCCTGCCTTTCCATTTATGTTTCTCTCTCGAGCGCTCTCTCTCTCTCTCTCTCTCTCTCTCTCTCTCTCTCTCTCTCTCTCTCTCTCTCTCTCGCTCTAGAACAGATGATACAAGTATGATTTTTAGTAAACATCTGTAAATGATTAAGGGATGTTACACTAAACTGTATTTCCTTTACCTTCACCCGGGATTTTCTTGAGGAACTACATGATAATCCTCGTTCAGGAAAAGAGCGCCTTCCTCTTGTCACTCAGAAATCCTTTGCCCTTTCTTTTGTTAGTTTAGGTGATGATTAAAGGCAATCTGCCCACGTTAATTTTAGTGACACCAAAGAAAGTCCTCCCACACCCTTTATTGTTATCATGCTGACAACCTTAGTAATACACTCATTTCACCTTTAGAAAGCAATGAAATCTCTCTCTCTCTCTCTCTCTCTCTCTCTCTCTCTCTCTCTCTCTCTCTCTCTCTTTCTCTCTCTCTCTCTCCCTCTCCTTCCCTCCCTCCTTCCTTCCTTCTCTCCCTCCTCCTTTCCCTCTCTTCTTCCCTCCCTCCCTTCCTTCCTTCCTTCTTTCCTTCCTTCCTTCCTTCCTTCCTTTCTTCCTTCCTTCCTTCCTTCCTTTCTTCTTTCCTTCTTTCCTTCCTTCCTTTATTCCCTCTTACCTTCTTTTCTTATCTTTCTACTAAACATCTTCAAAAGTGTACTGAAAATTTTAATGAACCTAACTTAAAACTATGTTCTTTTAAAAGAAGGGGAGAGAGAAAGAGAGAGAGAGAGAGAGAATCACTATGATTGTTTCTAATCTAATTCCTTGATTCACCAGCAATACTATATTTTGGAAAAGCTCTACGTCTTTGTATAGACATGCAAATCCTAAACAGACTGCCAGCTGTTCAAACCTGCTCTGCCTCTGTTGCATTCATGCTGCCATTCATTCAGTTGATCAACTATTAAAAAAAGTTATGGCCATCAAACCTGGGGAATTTTCTAGTATCTTTCACCAATGAAGATTGGATTTTTGCTCCACCAAAAGATGCTGCTGTTGTTTTCATTACAATTTTGCTTTATGGTCAAGAAGAAATAGTGTATCATCAACAAACTTAAATTTTTTTTTCATCTTTTGACTACTTTTAGCTTGTACATGCACATTGTCTGTGATAACATTGTCTATTGAATGTAACTTACTGGGATAAGTTTCTTCATAGTACTTTCTATTTCTAGAAAATGGTAGCTCAGAACGGCCTTAAATAAACTGTCTTCCCATAAGGGATTCTCTCACTTCTGATTCCAAAATAAAGAGCAAGTTTCTAGCTATCAAGAATAGGCTCTGCTTGTCCAATGGTAAGGAATTCATACAAGTGGAAAAGACTTTTTAAAAATAACTTTTTATTGATAGAACCCATGCCAGGGTAATTTTTTTTTTTTTTACAGCATTATCCCTTGCATTCACTTCTGTTCCCATTTTTCCCCTCCCTCTCTCCACCCCCTCCCCTAGATGGCAAGCAGTCCTTTACATGTTGAATAGGTTACAGTATATTCTAGATACAATATATGTGTGCAAAACTGAACAGTTTTCTTGTTGCACAGGGAGAATTGAATTCAGAAGGTAGAAATAACCCGGGAAGAAAAACAAAAATGCAAGCAGTTTATATTCATTTCCCAGTGTTCTGTCTTTGGGTGTAGCTGCTTCTGTCCATCTTTGATCTGAATTAACTCTCTTTATCGAAAAGATCCACTTCCATCAGAATATATCCTCAAACAGTATCGTTGTTGAGGTATATAATGATCTCCTGGTTCTGCTCATTTCACTTAGCATCAGTTCATGTAAGTCTCGCCAGTCCTCTCTGTATTCATCCTGCTAGTCATTTCTTACAGAACAATAATATTCCATAACGTTCATATACCACAATTTACTCAACCATTCTCCAATTGATGGGCATACTTTCATTTTCCAGCTTCTAGCCACTACAAACAGGGCTGCCACAAACATTTTGGCACATACAGGTAAGTGGAAAAGACTTTTAAATTTATGGGTAGTGAATTTGATGGTAGATCAATTGAGATTCAGCCAACAAATTAAAAAAAATACATCTCTGTAGTTTTCCACTTAAAACATTTCCTGTAGCAAATTCATCTTTAGCTGCCATGTCCTGTCCTTTAAAATTATATGGTATAGAAAACAATATTGAGATATTATTAATAGCTGGTAGTAAGTGATCAATGCAGATTGAGGGGTACCTATGGAAAACATTACCTGTTTATTCTTCTGAATGAAACTGCCAGGTAGCTGCATCAACTGCCTTCATTTAACTGGATTGTACCCTTAGGCCAGATTTCTGATTACTGACAGACAGATTTGTATTCTGCCTGCTTGTACCATAACTGGACTATGAATTAACAAAAAACTTCAAACTTTAGCACTGACAGTTCCCCTTTCCCCCCACTTCATTGTAAAGGACAATTATTTATCACCTCATTAAATTTGTGGAAAATGAACTAAATATATATGAGTCAGATAGTAACACTAAGGGTGGTCTCCAATTAAATTTACCAAATTGGATTAGAAGACATTCCCATCAATCTGTCCCATCTCCCAGCTCCTGAAAAGATAAAGGTTATGAATACCAAGTCTTCTTTTTCCTTTCCATTATGAAGGAAAATTTGGTGTAGTGAATAGAGAGGCCTGCCTTAGAATCAGGAAGAACTGTATTCAAATCCTGCCTCTGAAAAATGTTAAGTATAAAAACTATGGGCAAGTCCTTAATGTTTCAGTCCCCTAGTGACTCTCTAAAAAAATAAATCACAGATGAGTTGTTGATCTTCATTGGTGGAGAGTATTTCCACACCAGGAGTTCACTATATTGAAAACATTATAAAAATTAATATATTCTAAAAGTTTGATCAAGACATACAGTAGAGAAAGAGAAGCTATGTTTTAATAAACTAAACCTTTAACTTAAAACATATGCACAGGAGCACATGCATGCATGTGTGCGTGTACACACACATAGACACACAGAGACACAGAAAAAAATCAACCCTCCCCACCAAGAGTGCTTGTTAAGCTCAGTATTTCTTTTGGCAAAGTTTAGGCATGTCTTTCTACTTAACAAATGTATTCTGCTGTCAGCTCCTTTTAAGAATTATACTCCATGCTTCATGCCAAATAACCTCTTTAAATATTAATAAATAACTCAAGGTATCTTAGATAGTCTGCACTTGAGGAATTATGCTAATACTTTCATGCCAATGACAGGGGGAATCCCCCCCTCCCCCTTTTAGATATCTGCTCCCGGATGCCTGCTTCTTCTAAATGCTGTCTTTAAACTGGAAAACTCCCACTAGGGGAAAAAAAAGGAAGTCAGTTTTGATTTTGTCATCTGAGCCCGAACTTGCACAAATTGAAGGCAAACACAAGTCGAATGTTATATTTGTCTCCTTGTAAAGATCTTCTGTTGTTAAGGCAAAATGGGTGGTCTTGGCCATGTGAGTAAAATGTGACATCACAGAGTTTGTTGTTTCAATTAGAAGGAAAAAATAATTCTAGGTGAAAGAATTCATTAACATGATGCCATAGCTCAGGGGAACCTTGAAGTAAGCAAGAATTAAGTGATATTATCCAGCCACTAAAGGGTGTGTCATGTACTTGATGTATTTCCACTCTTATGAATTTAGCTCTTTGTTGGGTTTTGTCCCAACCAGCTGATTTTCTTTTTTTGAGATTGTCTTTCAGAAAAATTGATTTGCAAAATGCTAAAATATTTTTCCCTTCTAAGATACACACGTATTGTTGCTGTTGTTGTTGTTGTAATTTCTGGGGTACTGCTATCTTTCTATAGAAATCTGACAGATCACAAATAATTCTGCAGATATTTATCTACAAAGTATCACAATAACAAAAGATCAAGGTGTGTCATTGTTAGGTAAAATACTAAAGTAAGTGCAAAATTGAACATGTTTATAAATTTAATGTCAATTTGAAAAGACATTAAATTTATCTACTATTGATTTTGGATAATATCATGATCCTTAGAAATTGGTAGTGATAAGTAGTATATAAGTGACAGTAGTAACCTCAAAAATTCAATTCAGTTTAAAAAATATCATTGTGTTGAATACTGTGCTTGGCCCTGAGCATTCAGTTAAGATATATTTCTTGATTTCATAGAGTTTACGATCTAGCAGTGGAAGAAAGGAGGAAACAAATATTTTAAAAAACCTCCTAGACCATGTGCCTTTGTAAATAATATACCATAACAACTTTGGGAAGCAAATGCTTTTATTAACCCTATTTTATGGGAAATAACCAAGTAAATGGATTTTAAGAAAAAGTTAAAGTTAATAATTTCTGCATTAATAAGTGTCTGGGAATGGATTTGAACTCAAGTTTTCCTTACTCCATGCAGTACTTTTGTTACTTTTCCTTCTTCTTGTCTTCCACAAATACTTATATTCCTAAAAGATATGAGCAGAGTAGATGGAACATAATGTTAGAGGGAAAGTCTAGGGAATGAGGAAGAATTTGAGCTTAGTTTTAAATGGAGAGAAGCTAGCAAGTAAAGGTGAAGAGGAAAAGAATTCCAAGTTTAGGAGAGAGCTAATGAAAAAAGTACAGATGTTCCTCTTGCTGATTTTAAAGTTTCTATTTCTGTCTCTTTTTTTAACTCATTCAAGTTGAAAGTTTTGTTTTTATCATTGTGTCAGTTCTTTCTCTTTACCTCTTAAACCCAATCACTTATCATCTGTTGGCCACAGAAATGCAAGAAATTCTACAAAGGTGGGGAGAAATTATATTCACTATTGGCAATGCATACAAAACTGTAGAATTTTCAAAGTATTTACATCAAAGTTATAATATATCAAATAAGATATGCCATAGTCTTCTTGTCAACTCACAAAAGGAATATGGCATTCATTGCAGAGTGTCACATGATGTAAATAATATTTATATATTTGTATGTGCCTAGAGGAGAATGATCCAGTATATGAAAAGACATGCCTTATAAGCTTTCTATTTTTGTGGTCCTCAGGAAATTACTTGGTATTTCTGTGCCTCAGTTTAAAATTGGAGGAAGGTGTCCAGTAGTTTCTAAAGTTTCTTCTATCTCTAAGTCTATAATAGTATGATCTTATTTCTTGCCTCAGAGGATGAAGCTAGGAACAATGAATGTAAATTTGTGAGATGGAGTTTGTCTTGATAGTATGGAAAATTTTTCTAAACCTTGTTTCAGAGGTGAATGAGGTTATTTTAGGAGATAGTAGATTAAGCCTCACTGAATGTCTTCAAATGAGAGACCCACTTTTCTGGATATGTGATAGAGAGGTTTGCTCTTCAGTCACAAGTTAGAGCAGGCAGTCTCTGAGGTTCCTTCCAATTCTCAAATTTGAGAAAGTATAAATGAATGGGACAAGAAGGCCCACTTGATTGTTAACTGCTAAGGGAGATGCTGCCAAAATATCATTAGACAAAGTAGTTCCAGGGCACTTATATTACACATGGTATTGTATTGAAATAGGAGTTATTAGCTTCATTTTATTAATGAAAAAATTAGACATAGAAAGATTAAGGGATTTAGAGCTAAAATGGGATTAAAACTAGAGAGGGCTTGATTCAGAAACCACCACTGGACAGTATAGATAGATCTATTAAACTGCTTGTTCCATGAAACAATTATGGAAATTAAATTGTCATACTTAAAAAGCATATTCTGTCACATTTATAAATTCAAATGCGATTCCTTCTCATACTTCTTTCTCAGCCTTCTATTGTCTTGTATCTTTAGCCCATATGACCCTATATATATATATAAAACATCTCAGAAATCATCAGTTCAAACCCTAACTTTTTCATAGAGGAGAAAACCGAGGCCCCCAGTAATGGGTGAAGTGACTTGTCCAAGTCTACAGAAGTACAGTCATAGACCTAGACCTGGGAAAGCACCTCTGAGATTGCCTAGCACAGCTTCCTCCTTTCAAAGTTGGGGAAACTGAGATCTAGAGAGATTAGGGGCCTTGCTCAGTATTGAATGTGTATATGTCAAATATGTGATTTGAACCTAGATCTAATGTCTCCAGAACCATTCTCCTACACTGTCTTCTGAAAATAAAGTAGTACATAGAAAATGTGAGATTGTAATCCAAATCCTCTTATATCACATCCAGGGGTTTTTCCTATTATAAAAAAAAAGTTTTAAAATATAGTATAGCAGAAGAGACCATAAGTAGAAAATCAATCCTTAAACTTTTTATATAATTCAGCAATATATTCAATTCTGTAAAATGTTATTTAGTCCAAAGTGTAATTTGTATAAGGCCACTGCAATCAGTCTTATTTTTGGGGGTCTTCAAATTTGATGTAAATAAAAAAGCACATTTTCCTAAAATACCTTAAAAAGACTGAACATAGCATAGCAGCCCAAGAAAAATGTAACTATTTGTTTTATTCTCACTATCCCTCTATGTTAGAACTCTCTATCCATCAAAAGGGTGTTTGTTAGTAAGACTAATGAAACTTTTGCTTGACACACACTCTTAACATTCTCAGTTGAAGCTAATAGGAACTTAAAAGAAACAAGATTCTGGGAGTTTGTGGAGTGGAACATTTTTTCATTTTAAGTTACTAGTTTGCATTTCTTGCTGACCCATAGATATATTTAGAATTAAACTTAAGAGCACTAGACAAGTTGAGAAATATAAACGATTAGTTACATAAGAAAAGCAACTAAAAAATCTGGAAACGAGATACAATTTTTAATATTTTAAGAAAATAAATTTAAACTCTAAGATGTTCCTGCCCCTCTCCCCCAAAACAAAACAAAACCAAAAAAAAAAGCTTCTCATGCCTAATAAAAATGAAAATGGAAATGGATGTTTCATAAAAAGACAATTTGAACAGATATACTCAGACTTTTTTGTTTTGTTTTGATTTGCTAGAAACTGTGTGTTTTAGATAAATTAATGTATTTGTCAAAGAAAATGCATATTTTTAGGCATTTCTCTTAAGATTCAATGGCTATCCAAATGTTAATAAAGGTAGAAGTGTCATTTCTAGAAAGATGGGATAGAAATGATTATTTAGAATGGAAGTTTAGTAATCTGAATTTAAACATTTTAAATAAGATTAAAAGATCGACATCATCATATTTAAATAAGGAAGATCCTTTAGAGATTATTTAGTCTAGCTCCATCACTAATTAAGAAACTATAACCCATATAGCCATATAGATTAAATGACTTACATAAAATCATAATAGTAAGTTATTTCAATTTGTGTGTATGGATGTTCACACACTTACGTGTGTGTATGTGTGTATATGTATTAATGTGTATCTATTTGTACACATATAAATAATATCAAATATAAAGATTTAAAAATGAAAATAAGAACTAATCAATTGTATTTGCAATTTTTAGTTGACATGATATATAAAGTATGTTCTATTATGCAAATAACTTTTTTAACAAAAAAGTTTCCATTGCTTTTTGGGAGTTAAATGTTTTGATAATTTATTTAAAAGCTCACTATTTAAAGAAAATTTGCATTCAATTATTTCCTTTTTGCTTTTAAAATTTAAATTTCAAAGAGTGGCACAAATTCAAAATCAGGAGAAGCAATAAAAAGAATAATTAATGTTCATTTGAAGGTTCAGACTTTTAAAATGCTTTATGTTCATCATTTCATTTAATTTCTACACTAGCACCAAAAAGAAAATATTGTAGTTATTATGTCAGTTTTATAGACAGAGAAACTGAGCTTTAGGAAAGTAAATGTTCAGAGTCACACAAGTCATACAAAATCAAAAGAATATTTAAATCTTAAATCCTCCTAATTCCTAGTTCAGTCCCTGACCCCCATTTTTTTTTCTCTAGACTTCTCTCTTTCAGGATGTTGTTCAGAAAATATGAGATCTCTATTCAAATCTATACCTAAACAGGATTTTTTTCTACAAATAACGAACATTTGGTCATCTAGACTCCTCCTGAAGACTTTCAGTGAGACACTTCTGAGATGTCCCATTCTACCTTAGACAGGTGTTAGAAAAATGTTAGCATATCAAAACTAAATCTACTTCTCAGTTTCTTCTATCTTTTGTTCTTTTTCTGCCCTCTGAAGTCAAGTAGAAATTTAACCCCTCTTTCACATGATAGCTCTTCACATATTTGAACATAATTATCATTTATTTCTAAAGTCCCAAGCTTGCAACCCCAAAATATTTTCTTCACCAAGTTAAACATTCCCAGTTCCTTTAACTGAGAATCATATACTAGTGAGCTAATAAATATTTGACATCCTGCTCTCCAGGAGACAGAAAAGATATATGCACCACATAATTATAAGTTCAACTCCATTATTAACATTTTCTCTATCACTTTGTTAACTCTAGAAAATCAACAAAATAATAAGTCAAGTCCTGATTTGTAACATTTGCTGATTTCTGAGATGTAAATTCTCACACTGAAAATTTAACAATCAGCTTTGGTAATCTAGTGTGAACTGGATCCATCACACCTCTAGCTATATGATGTAGTTCCCCAGATCCCTTAGCATCTTGATCATTCTGTTCCAGAAATATTTAATCTGTTAGACAACTATCAGTAAACTACCTCATATTTTTTCCCCCAGTTGCACTCCTGGACTGAACTATGCCTCTAGAATTTGATCATTTTGCAAGACTATATTAACTTACACGCTTGGCCTTCCTTCTAATTGAAGAGGATAAAAAATGGTCAGTGGAGAGTTCCTCCATTTGAGGCAGGTGTGAAAGTCAACCATCTGATTTCCTACCTTTTTATGCTCTCCCAATTTTCATCATGCACCCTTGGCATGTATTGGGTGCCCCCTTTAAGCTTTTATATATTATCTTTTTCCATTAGATTATAAGGTCCTTGAGGGCAGGAACTATTTCATATACGTATATTTATTCTCAGTACTTATCACAGTACCAGCTACAGAGCATAAATAAATATTTATTGATTGACTGATCTAAGACATGTAAATTCTTGTTGCATTTTAGTGAATGTGGTATGCAGTTATCCCTTCCACATCACAACTTGCCCCACTGTGGTTTTGATATATTACAGGTTGCCATAAAAAAAATTAAACGGGAATTTTGAGGGGAATTTTATAAAACCTATAGAGAACATAACAAGGATAGCAGTTTTAAAATTCAAAAAAATTCACAGATTATATGCATAGTATTGTATAATATTAATATATTTTATCTTTTAGTGACATAAAAATCCAGACATCTCTGGTATAAAGGGAGGGCCAAAAATTTTATGTGAATTTTCTAGATTGCAGGGGCACCAGGCCCCTACACCCTGTGGTGTGAAGAGGATAACTGAAAATGTTCTCTTCTTGCATACTGGTGCTTAGTAATCTCTATATCATTCCCTGCTAAATGATCATGAATCATCCTATAATTCTGTCAGAAATCAAACAGTCAGAATTTGAAGACTTCACCCCATTCTATAAGATCTTTCTGCTGACAACAGCTCAGTGGTCACATCTGCCCTAAGGTACTTCATGTTACTTCATGTAGTTTTGGTGACAAACTCATTTTTTGCCTTAAGAATTCCCTCATTTATCTTGGTTTTTAAGTACATGTTGACCTTCGCTATTGTTGCTATTGTTGTTCTGGTTTCTCCATTCTCCAGACTTTTCCTAGGGAGAAAATTGAAAAAAAAAAAACCCCACAAAAACCCAGAAATAAGTTATGATTTGAATGATACTACTCATCCTGTATTATGAATTACTTATTACTGCACATTTGACAGTCATCCCTTTTTCCTCATACTTAATCTCCTCCCCTATTACTTCTCTGTATAAGATATATTACTATATTCAATTAAATGTGTATGCTGTTTTCTCTTTGAACCAATACTAAAAACAAGGTACAAGCAATGCCCACTCTTCCTTCTTCCTCTTCACTGTAACATATCTTTTGTGCCTCTTCATGAAAAATAATGTTCATCCTTTACATTTTCCTTCTGCACCCAGTTTTCTTTCTCCTCGCTTATTTTTTTTTTTAATGACATTCTCTCAAATTCATTTTAGGCTCTATGTATATTCATTTTAGCTGCACTACTAGGGATACCATTTTTAAGAATTTTAAGTACCTCTCCCTGTGCAGGAATGTAAACAGTTTAGTTCTATTGAATACTTTATGCTTTTATTTATTCATTCATTGATTCATTCATTTATTTATTTATTACCTGCTTATGCTTCTTTTGGGTCTTGACATTGGAGGTAAAATATTTATTTCTGTTATTCTCATTATGAAAGATTGAGTTTGAAATACTTATATTCCATTGAATAACCATTTTCCCCTTGAAATATTATGCTTAATTTTGATGGGTAAGTGATTTTTGATTGTCTTCTGGAATATCCAGATTTGTCTTCTGGAATATCATGTTTCATGATTTCCAGCCCTTTAATGTTTCAGCTGCCAAGTTCTGTGTAATCCTAAATTGTGACTTCCCAATACTTGAATTATTTTTCCTGACTACTAGCAGTATGTTTTCCTTGTCCTGATAATTCTGATATTTGTTCCTTGGAACTTTTTTAGGACTTCTTTCCTGAAGTAATCAGTGTTTTTTTTTTTTTGTTTGTTTGTTTTTTTGTTTTGTTGTTGTTGTTGTTGTTGTTGTTGTTGTTTTTCAGTGCTTAATTTGCTCTCTGGTTTCAAGATATCAGAACAGTTTTTCTTAATGATGTTTTTGAAAGATACTATCTATGTTCTCCTTTTGATTGTGGATTTCAGATAATCCAATGATTCTGACATTGCCTCTCCTGCACCTATTTTCCAGGTTAGGTGTTTTCACCATGAGGCATTTTACATTTTCTTCTATTTTTCATCACTTTGAATTTGCTTGATTGATTCTTGATGTCTCATAGAGTCATTATCTTCCACTTGCTTAATTCTAACTTTTAAGGAGTTTGTTTTATTTAGCTTTTATATTTTCTTTTCCATTTTGCTGATTTTTTTCTGACTATCCAAAGTAATAATCTTCTGTCTTTCCATCACCACTTCCACTTTCAAAAAAGGCGGTGTTGCTTTTGAGTGTAAATTTTCTGTTCTTTTGATTTTTTCTCTCATCTTTCCCTTTTGCACCTTAAAATCTCTCCAAATTTATCTTTCTCTTTGTACATTAGATGTTTTTAAACTCACTAATGTCTTTTTTTTTTGTTCAATAAACATCACAATCTAAATATCTCCATGATTGTAAAATCAACATTTTCTTGAACTTCCTGGATGATTTTGTGTCTTCTCCTTGTGTCTATCACTTTGTCTCCCTCTATCTCTGTTTCTGTCTCTGTCTTATGTGCCCTTTTCTTCTCTCCCTCATACAAACTTCAAAACATCATTTACAAAGGTTGTCTCTAATTTTTTGCCCTCCGCTAATGTAATGGGCTGAAGCTCGAGTTGATGCACTGAGGTCCTAAGCACGTGAGGCTAAATAGTAATTGGACCATACTCTATTAATATATATGTTTGGAGAAAGAATGGCCCCTGCCCACTCTTTGTGCAAGTCCTGATGTGTTGTATAGGAAATGATGTTTTTGGTGAGTGAAGGCAAGGGAGGAGAAAGGGAAGCGGAAGGAGAGACTGCTGGCTGGCATCTTGACACAGCTGCTGTCATTGCTATTGCGACTGCCCTTCACCTCCAATCCCCCTCTGCTAGCTGGCTTCCTGTCTGCCCATATTGCTATCGCAATCCTTCTTTATCTCTTCACTTCAATAAAGATTAAAAACTTTTCCCTTAATCTGAATTCCTGACTCCAGCTGATTTTAAATATGCAGTCATCACACACTAATACCCAAATTCTTGTAATCCAGCTTTTGTCCTTCATATTGCTCAGAAATTACTTTCTCAAAGACAACTAGTGATGTAATTTATTAAAAAAAAATGTTGTCTTTGTTTTGTCCATCACATTAACTTCCAAATGCTCTCTGATCACTGAGTTTTCTCACTTAAAAATATTGTTAAAGGAAATTATCAAAAACCAATCAAAATCAATCTGTGTCTGACAGTATATGTAACATTACAAATCTGTAGACCTCTCACTGAAAGGAGGAAGATATATTTTCTTATCTCTTCTCTGAGACCAAACTTGGTCACTATGATTCCGTAGCATTTAATTTCAATTTATTGTATTTTCAATTGTATTCTCAGTATGCATATAATGTTTTCCTGTTTTTACTTCCAACAGTCTGTATCATTTCACATAATTCATGTGGTTCTCTGAATTCCTCATCTTTGTTGTTTTCAATGGCATTATAGAAAGGAAGTGTGATATAATGGACAAAAAAACATACAACAAAGGCCCGGGTTCAAGTCTACCCTTGTTTTATATGGCATCATAAAAGATAGTGTGATAGAATGGATAAATAATATGCACTAATCGCCTGGGTTTAAGTCTAGCCTCTGACATATACTGGCTTTCTCACTCTTAGGCAAATTACAAAGCTTCAGTATTCTAGACAGTTGTAAGGTTAGAATTTCCAGATAACAAATACATGGATGAAAAAAAAGTGTTTATTGAATATTTATAAAATTTAAGGTATGAGTGTTGGGATATAATTAGAAAAACAAGTCAGTTCCTGTTCTCAAGGAGCTCACATTCTTTTTTTTTTTTTAGGTTAGGTTCAAAGGACAAAACATAACTTTAATAATCTAGTGTTTGACAAACCCAAAGACCCCAGTTTTGGGAATAAGAACACATTATTTGACAAAAATTTCTGGGAAAATTGGAAATTAGTATGGCAGAAACTAGGCATTGACCCACACCTAACACCAAGATAAGGTCAAAATGGGTTCATGACCTAGGCATAAAGAATGAGATTACAAATCAATTGGAAGAAGGGGCAGTTAGGTGGCGCAGTGGATAGAGCACCAGCATCAGATTCAAATCTGATCTCAGACATTGTCTAGCTGTGTGACCCTGGACAAGTCACTTAACCCCAATTGCCTAAAAAAATAAATAAATAAAAACAAAAAATAAATAAATAAATTGGAAGAGCATAGGATAGTTTACCTCTAGACCTGTGGAAGAGGAAGGAATTTATGACCAAAGAAGAACTAGAAATCACTATTGACCACAAAAAAGAAAAATTTTGATTATATCAAATTGAAAAGTTTTTGTACAAACAAAACTAATGCAGACAAGATTAGAAGGGAAACAATAAACTGGGAAAACATTTTTACAGTCAAAGGTTCTGATAAAGGCCTCATTTCCAAAACATATAGAGAATTGACTCTAATTTATAAGAAGTCAAGCCATTCTCCAATTGATAAATGGTCAAAGGATATGAACAGACAATCTCAGACTAAGAAATTAAAACTATTTATAACCATATGAAAATATGAGGAGCTCGCATTCTTATAGAGAAGATGGAACTTGTATGATATTTTAAATAGAAGGTATTGAGATGTATTGATAATGGATCTTCCTATCTGGGAGCTCAGTGTACTAGTACAATCACAAAAATAGTTTCTATCTTTTGGTTCTAGTATTCCACTACATTTATGTCATTATAATTTGTCTAGCCATTCCCTATTTGCTAGACACCTATTTCCCTCCCTAGTTTTTGGTTCCACAAAATTTCTGTTATTAAGATTTGCATATCTACATTCTTTCTATAGTTGACATTATCAGGCCATATTCATAGCAATGGGACCCCTAAATAAAAAAAAAATCTGGCCATGCAATTATCTTTTATTTTTTATGTCTGAGGAACTACTGTCAATTTTTGTCCCTTTGAACTTTCATTGAGAACTATCCAAAAGAGAAATTGTATATCTCCACAGGTAGTGACTTTCTCCTTACTTAAGGACTTAAAATAAAGAACCACTTTTAGGTGTTGCCATTAAATAAAGTTTTCTTTTGCTGTCTTTTGGGATAGTCAGCTTTCTGATTTTAACATCTGTGATTCTCTCATTTGACATTGTTGACCACCCCATCCCTCTTTGAACTGTTTTCTCCTTTGGCTTCTAGGACAGTGAGGTGATACCCAGATAGAGTGCCAAATGTGTGGTCAGTCAGAAAGACTCATCATCCTGACTTTAAATTCAGCCTCACACAATTAATAGCAGTATTATGTTAAACAGGTTACTTATCTTTTTTGCCTCAATTTCCTCATCTGTAAAAAGAGCTGGAGAATGAAATAAATAACAAGCCACTCCAGTGTCTTTGTTAAGAAAACTCCAAATGTGTTGACAAAAACCAGACAAAAATGAAATAATTGAATAACAGTTCACTTGACTTTATCAACATTACTCTGTTTTGGTCCTTTACCTATATAGCTTATCGAGATTTCTTCTCAATTTTTCTGTTTTGCATTTTGTATTCTTTTCTCTTTTTCTCTCTGTGACAGTATTGATTCATACTATTGATTCAATTCAATTCATCATTTCATAATCTATACAGTGCTAATTGCTAGATATATAAAAAAAAGGTAAAGAAAGGTGTCATCCCTGCCATTAGTGAGCTTGTAGTCTATTGGAGAAGAGTTACAATTTTATATAAACAAGCATAAAACAATGGAGAATATGTTGAGAACAAAAGAGAAATTCATAAAAATTGTTAATGTAACATTTTTAAAAAGGAGAGGAGAAAATCAATTACAAGTGGGCAGAAGAGTGAAGGTTTAATGTAAGATATACTACCTGAGTAGAATCATAAAGGAAATAGAAGAATTCTACATGGGAAATTAGGAGGAAGTATAGTTAGGCATAGAGCATAATTAGTGCAGATGGCAGAAGATCTGAAGGATGAGAGAGGGAAATGCATAGTAGTTCAGTGAGTATAATGCAAAGGGAGTAATATGCAATATAGTTGGAAATATACATATTGGAGCCAGGTTGGACAGATTCTTCCATTCCAAGTTGAGTTTGTATTTTTTTTCTAGAAGCAAAAAAAAAATTGAAGATTTTGAGTAAAGGGGTGACATTCTCAAGACTATGTTTTATATTATGCTGGCAGAAATATAGAGGTTGAATTGGTAAGGGAGAAACACTGGATGTAGGTAGACAATTTGGGAGGCCATATCAATAGACCAGGTCAGATGGGATGAAAGCTTAAATTAGGAACATATCCTGGAAAGTGATAAAGATGGAGAGGACAAAAGACTTCAAGCAGATTTTTTTAAAATAACTTTTTATTGACAGAACCCATGCCAGGGTAATTTTTTACAGCATTATCCCTTGCATTCACTTCTGTTCTGATTTTTCCCCTCCCTCCCTCCACCCCCTCCCCCAGATGGCAAGCAGTCCTATACATGTTAAATAGGTTACAGTATATCCTAGATACAATATATGTGTGCAGAACCAAACAGTTCTCTTGTTGCACAGGGAGAATTGGATTCAGAAGGTAGAAATAACCCGGGAAGAAAAACAAAAATGCAAGCAGTTTATATTCATTTCCCAGTGTTCTTTCTTTGGGTGTAGCTGCTTCTGTCCATCCTTGATCAATTGAAACTGAATTAGATCTCTTTATCAAAGAGATCCACTTCCATCAGAATATATCCTCATACAGTATCGTTGTTGAGGTATATAATGATCTCTTGGTCCTGCTCATTTCACTCAGCATCAGTTCATGTAAGTCTCGTCAGTCCTCTCTGTATTCATCCTGCTGGTCATTTCTTACAGAACAATAATATTCCATAATGTTCATATACCACAATTTACTCGACCATTCTTCAATTGATGGGCATCCATTCATTTTCCAGCTTCTAGCCACTACAAACAGGGCTGCCACAAACATTTTGGCACATACAGGTCCTTTTCTCTTCTTTAGTATCTCTTTGGGGTATAAGTCCAGTAGAAACACTGCTGGATCAAAGAGTATGAACAGTTTAATAACTTTTTGAGCATAGTTCCATATTGCTCTCCAGAATAGCTGGATGTGTTCACAATTCCACCAACAATGTATCAGTGTCCCTGTTTTCCCACATCACCTCCAACATTCTGCATTATCTTTCCCTGTCATTCTAGCCAATCTGACAGGTGTGTAGTGGTATCTCAGAGATGTCTTAATTTGCATTTCTCTGATTAGTAATGATTTGGAGCATATTTTCATATGGCTATAAATAGTTTTAATTTCTTTGTCTGAGAATTGTCTGTTCATATCCTTTGACCATTTATCAATTGGAGAATGGCTTGATTTTTTATAAATTAGAATCAATTCTCTATATATTTTGGAAATGAGGCTTTTATCAGAACCTTTGGCTGTAAAAATGTTTTCCTAATTTATTGTTTCTTTTTTAATCTTGTCTGCATTAGTTTGTTTGTACAAAAACTTTTCAATTTGATATTATCAAAATTTTCTATTTTGTGGTCAATAGTGATCTCTAGTTCTTCTTTGGTCGTAAATTCCTTCCTCTTTCACAGGTCTGAGAGGTAAACTATCCTATGCTCTTCCAATTTATTTATAATATCATTCTTTATGACTAGGCCATGAACCCATTTTGACCTTATCTTGGTGTACGGTGTTAAGTGTCAATGCCTAGTTTCTTCAAGCAGACATTCTTAACCAGGATTCCATGAACTTAGCCTCCACAATATTTTGAACTTTGTAGAACTTTACAATTCATTATCATGTCTTTTGCACTTAAATATTTTTTTTTTCTGAGAAGGGATCCAAAGACTTAACCAGATTGTCAAAGAGGTCTATTTCACAAGAAACATTAAGAATCCCTTCTGTAAAGGAATAAACAGGACTTGGTAACTCATTGTATGAGGTAAGTTGAGACCGAGAAATGATTCTCTAATTTTGAACCTGAATGAATAGTAGACAATATTGTCATCAACAGAAACCAGGGAAATTAAAATAAAGGATGGGCTTGGAATAAGGCAGTGTTGGGGATAGGAAAATATTTTCTAAAATTACAGTAATTTAAGGTACTGTCAGGGTTTCCAGGCAGAGATTATACAATAGGCATCTAAAAATGAAGAAATGGAGTCTAAGAGAGAGGCAAGAATCAGATAGATCTGGTAGTTATTTGCATAAATGATTCATAGAAAAGGCATGGGAGGTAATGAGATTGCCAAGGAAGAGAAAGGAGATGAGGGATGAGAACAGAATCTTGTGGACAGGAGAAGGAAGATGAAGCAGGGAAGAAAAATAAAAAAGAGTAAACAGAGAAGTAAGGCCAATAAGGAGAAAGCAATAGTGCAAAAGCCAAGATGTCAGCATATGTATCAAAAGGAAGAGAATGGTTAGAAATGTGAAATGCCTTAGGAAGGTCAAGCAAAAGGAAGAATGAATATAGTCCATTATATTTACCCCTCATCTTTATTCATTCATTCATTCAGCTATCTTTTTATTTGTTTATATTTATTCTGGACTTAAACATCAAATAAAACAAATATTTCCCTTTATTTTGTGGAATAGAAGGAGAGGGTTATAGATGAAACTGCAAATCTCTATTATATTGAGCTTTTTTTTTTTTTTTTTGAGTGGGGGAAGCAAAGTGAAATATATAATAAATTCAAGATACAAATCTCAGAGCTGTTCTGCTCATCTGTGAATCCTTTTAAGGACACTAAATTTAGCAATTAAGATGTTACTGGAGACATTTGGGAGAGAAACATCATTACAGTAGTGAGCAAATCATACAGAGGATCTCAATTTATTAAATCCTACTTCTAACATTTTACAATGCATGTGACTTTGGATGAGGCACTTAACTTCCCTTGGCTCCTTTTGCCTCATCTGTATATTATATGTATACTCTGACCCAATCTGGTAATGGTGTCTTTTTTCTCTTTCTTTTTTAAATAGTATTTTATTTTTCTAAGCACATGCAAAAACAATTTTCAACATTCACCATCACAAAAACCATGTTCCAAATTTTTCTCCTTCTCTTTCTCACTACTCCCTTCCCAAGACAGCAAGCAATTTGATATAAGTTAAATGTGTGCAGTTCTTCTAAAGCTATTTCCATATCCATCATGCTGAGCAAAAATAAATGGATCAAAAAGGAAAAACCATGAGAAAAGAACAAAAACCAAGCAAACAACAACAAAAAAGGGTGAAAATACTATGCTTTGATATGCATTCGGTCTTTTTTTATCATTATAATTTTTTTTGACAGTACATATGCATGGGTAATTTTTTACATTATTCCTTCTGTTCTGACTCCTGTTCCGACTTTTCCCTTCCCTCCCTCCACCCCCTCCCCTAAATGGCAGGCATACCTGCCTGTAAAGTTCTCTCTCTGAATGTGGATGGCACTTTCTATCACAAGTCTATTGAAACTGCCTTGAATCAATAATCTCATTGTTGAAAAGGGCCAAGTCCATCACAGTTGATCATAATCTTGTTGGTACTGTGTACAATGTTCTTTTAGTTTTGTTCACATTAGTGTCTTTTTTCTTGGCCATTGTTGAGCCTACCCTTTTCCTATTCCACATATTGTCAGGGCATCGCGAATAGGACCAAAGTTCCTTTTAAAAACGTAACATCAATTAGCTTTTACAAAGATGTATACTACTTCAAAGAACAAATTACAAACATTTTCTTAAATATCTCAAGAGCTTAAGAGTTACTATATTTCATCATTCCCATCAAAATCATGCCCATATGTGACAAGACTCTTTATTCTAATGAATTAGGATCCTGAAGCTACTCCCCAAAATTGTTTCTTGCTCCTCAGAACATCAATGTGGGGCTGGCTATAAACTCTGAAGTGTTTAAGACTTCCTATATTCACTTTTTCAAGTTTGGAGACTGTAATGCTTTTATACAGAACAGAACAAATAAAAAGGCTAATTTTAAAATCTCTTTCTTGAGAGCCATATGACCTCAAAGTGGAAGAAGTCTATAAGGCCTTCCCTTATATTATATTATAGAGATGGCTGAAAATGAATAAGACCTTTTTGAAGACACTGATAGTTCCAGCTATGAATTCACCTTCTTCCAGTTAAGAAAAAGTTTCTCCATGTGGTTAGCCAATTGAAATCAGTCACATAATGGCCATATATGTATATATGCCACACTTTCTATAAGGCACTTCTTTTACTCATCAGCAAGATTTTTATCAAAAGAAATTCCTCAGTATTTTCCTGGTGAGGAGAATTATCAGCATCAGCAAAACAAATTAATGGGGTCTGCTCATTTGCCAGATCTTCATTACAAGTAAAATTAGGGTATTGGGTTAGACCCCTGAGATACCTTCCAGATCTAAGTCTTTGATTCTGTAAATCTCAATCATTTAAACTCCCTGGGACTCAGCTTCCTCATCTATCAAATGAGGGGGTTAGTCTAGATGAATTCTAAGATCCCTTCTGGTTCTCTATGACTCCAATCAATTCCACCAGCTCTGTCATACTTTATCTGTTAATATAACAATACAAGTATTTTAAAATTAATTTCCATTCTTGTTTGAGAAGAGACAAAAACAGTTGAATAACTAAATTTCTCTGACATTAATACCAGACCAAGCAATACAACATATGCATGTTTAAGTGAAAGTCAAGATTGATAATAATGCAATGATAGTCTAATTTGCCCACTATTAGTGGACAAATACTTGCAAGGTTGAGATTTATTGCTTTTGAAAAATCACTCTGCATTATAGTGAATTGTTCAGATGAAAAACAGCATCTGTTCAGATCAAAAAGGCAGATGGGCAATACACTTTGAGTAGAAATGTGAAGATCTCAATAGGGTTTTCTTTATGGCACACAAGGGTAATTCTGTTTTACTTCCTCAGTGTTGCTGTTTCTTTACAGCATCTGAGTTAGAGCAAATTCTAGGGTGGCTAGGACTTCTCTCTTTGATTATTCCTTCTACTAAGAAAAAACAATTAACCAAGTCAGGGAAATATACAAAAATGAATTTATTTGCAGTGATTGTTCTAATTATTTTCTCCATTTTCACTCTACACAAAAAATATATCCATGTACACAGACATATATATATATATATATATATATATATATATATATATAATATATATATATATATATATATATATATATACATCTCACTGCACCAAAATATTGTTTTCTCAATTTGGGAGAGAAGGTTCTATTCAACTTAACAACAACAAAACATTTATTAATTTTATGTACAGGGCATTGTGCTAACTAAGACCCAGGCATATAAAGACAAAAATAAAGTAATTTCTACTCTTAAGGCACTTACATTTCATTGATGGGAACAACAAATATATAGATGAGAAAATACAATTCAAATATAGAGTATGGAAAAGTGATTTATTCCAATGCCATATTGATCAAGCATTGTATGGGATCAATGTGTTCACGCTAAAATTACAGGTGATAAAAGTCATAGACAAATTAATCCTGCTTGGTAGTAATAAAGGATTTAATATGACAAATAAGTAGGATTTCTAGATCTTATGACCAATAGGATAGAAAATGAAGCACTTTCCTCAAGTCTCTAACTCTCCTCTCTCCCCCCCCAAAAAGACATCATTAATACATTATTATTGCAGAAATATACTCAGGCTTATGTTCTCAATATGTTCAAACTAATCCTGAAATATCTATCTGGCAAAGGGAAAAAGGGACAAAAAGTAAATGACAAAGGCACATACAGGGGGATAAAATAGCAAATATTTCAAGAATTAAATCCTCTTAAAAAAAAAAAAACCCACAGCACAAACAGGTAAATAAATGGAGAGACTGCTAAAATCAGAAACGAGGAGGAATAAATCCTTAAAACTAATAAAAACTCCCTTACTTAAGAATTTAATACAAAAAAGTGAACCAATGTATATTTAGTAAAGAAATTTGAATTATCAAGATGTCATGGAATAAACTTAATAATTGTTAAAAAGACAAATGAATCCCATAAAATAAATTAAGAATGAATAACAGATTTTAGAACTCAATGAAGAACTTTAAATTTTATTTACCAAATAAGAAAAAAAATCCAAAATGGAAAATATATTAAAAGTAAAAGGAGTTGGACACATTTGAAAGTTAAAAATGTTGAAATAGAGGAAATCTGACAGAAAAAGAAGTGAAAGACATCATTAAAACCTGAAGATGAGATTCTTAGACGTAATTAAAAATCACAGTTCTCTCAAACCCATATCCATGATCATGACCAACCATAGGAACTGATCACTGGAATATAGGCAATAATGTTAGAAAACCATCCCAAACTTCTGAATGCATGCAATAAAGTATCAATAAGAAAATCCATTTATTGTTTTTAGAGAAAATAAAAACAAAAGAAGAAACCAACAACTTGTATTTCAAATTCCAAAACTCATTGTCATTAAAATTAAAATATTTGACAAATTGAACATTTTATTAACTATGAGGTGAAACACTTCTAAATATGAAGGAAAGGAACTTCAGTGTACACAAGATTATTCTGTAGGGATGAAAAAATATAGAAAAGAATATAATAGTAAACTTGAAAATCAAAAGATTAAAATGGCATACCCTAAAATCATGAGCTTATTTATCAATGAAAAAAAGATGGGCATAAAGCAAAAGCAATACTTAGGTGCTTTTGAAAAAAAAAAAACAAATACAACAGCAATAATTTTTAGATTGAAACATAATACTCAATTTGTAATACCTCAACAGATATAAAATAAATATGAAAAAGGTATTTAATTATTAGGATAATACGATTGAATAGGGAGGTAGGAAAGTGTAATAACATTTATTTCTTGTCAATTTATATTGTTTCTTGTTCAGGTCATGAAAAAATATATATAGTAT
Organism: Antechinus flavipes; assembly: GCF_016432865.1. Lineage (NCBI taxonomy): Eukaryota > Metazoa > Chordata > Mammalia > Dasyuromorphia > Dasyuridae > Antechinus > Antechinus flavipes. Next base: position 605,972,711 of record NC_067398.1, read on the forward strand.
TATTAATTAATTCAAAAACCTCCTTTAGAGTGGGTACTATATCTCAGCTTTTTGTATTGTATGATACAAGTGTATCAATATACTTTCAGTATAGCAAATTAAAAAAAAAAAAGTTTTTGAATTGAATTCTGCCTGCCAGTGACTGCTACCCAGCAGGAACTTGCATTTGAAGAACAGCACTAGAGAGAAGATGAAAATTTAATTTGGAGGGAGACTTATTGGGATTAAAAATGAAAGAGTATATAGAAATTTAGTTTCATCTCCCAAATATTGTATATGAATCCATTGTAATCCATATAGATTAATTGACATGCAGTTTATCATCTTTTATAGAAAGGTGAATTTCCATGTATTTCATGAATTTATTTTTTTCTACCAAATGAATTTTAAAATTTTTATTTGAAAGCTCAAAAATATAACCTCTTCATTTCTAATTTGTTCTTTTGTGGTTTTTTTCATTCATTTTGAAATTTCTTATTGTTTCATGTTTTCTTGAGAGTTCATAGAAATTAAATATGTGTTAAAGATGACAAAATTTCTGTCATAAAAGATAAAGATAAAGACAAAGCAGCCAGTATCCCAAATATTATAATTTGCAAAGAATTAATATTACAGAAAAAATATTGCATCTAACTTCCTATGTGAAATATTTTCATAGAAGTTCTTTATGGTTCTGTTAAACACAATATGGGAGACATCAATTGTGATAGCATGTGTAATGCATTTAAAATCAAAATCGTTATTTGAATTCTGCCTTTTCCATGTTCAATTGTCTGAACTTAGACAAGTCAATTCATCTATCTAGGCCTCATCTCCCTCATCTACAAAATGAGGTTGTGTCAGGGGCCCCTTAAAGTGTTTCCTGGCTCTGAATCTATGATTCCTAAAATTAAATCTCAGAAGAAATCTAGGGCAAGAGACTAGTACTAGTGAAGCAGCAAAGTTCTAACAGGGATATTAAAGGCTTAAAAGTTACCAGATGTTAATATTCTACAAAATTAGTTGTATGTTCTAAGAATAGTACCCAGCATATGGAGATTTTGTTGACTCCACTAATTTTATTTGCATTGTGATCAGACATATGCCATTTTATCTTGAACTCCATCCCTTTTCCTGAAGATCTTTAGGCAATAAATCAGAGAACTATTTCAGGGCTTACTTATTGGAAATCATTTCCATAAATGCAAACCAACAAAATAGAACTGGTTAAACAAGAATTCTATGGAAGTATTAAAATGATAAATTCAAATATCAATAGTCTAAACTGCCAAAATCCTACAGTAGCTTCATATAAGAATTAGAGAAAGACATATTAGTCATGTCAGGAGATTATACAGCATCATATGCATGACTCAATGGTATTGCATCTGACATTGCCATGTAGATACAGGTTATAGTTTAGCAGCAAATCTTTCCTTTGATGAGCACAGAGTTATAGATATTTTTATAGCAAATTTTCTTTCATATGCTTTCAAAGAGGTTGCAAATCAAGGATCATCACATACTTTGCCACTGGAGGAAATAGCTACTAGGCTTTGAGTCAGGAGGTTCTGATCTCTGTTCAGCCAAGAACTGCCAGCACGACTTTAGATGAATCATAGGATTACAGAATTTTAGAACTGAAAGGGATCAAAGAATTGTGGGATTTTAGAAGCAGCAGGGAAGACCTATACACTCCAAATAATTCCTTCTATAGCATACCAAATATGTGATTGATCATTCAGTTTCTGCTTGAAGACTTTCAGTGAGGAGGAACTCACTGCTTCCCAGATATACTTTTTGATAGTTCTAATTGTGAGGAGCTATTATAGCAAATCTAATTTTACAATCCATTCTTCCTTGTTATGTCCTCTGGAGCCACGCAGAACCAGTCAAGTCCTTCTTTCCCAAGAAAAGAATGTAAATTTTAAAGCCAACTATTATGAACTCTCCAGCTGAGTCTTCTATATGGTAAACATCCTTGATTCCATCAATTGATCTTTATATTGCATAAATTTGAGGCCATTACATCCTTATTGTTTTCCATTGGACATTTTATCATATGATCTAGTTCAATCTTCTCATTTCACAAATAAGGAAATGGAGACCCAGAAAAATTAGTGATGTAGGAAGTCACATAACCAGTTTGTGTCATTGCTAAGAGTAGAACCCAGAATTACTGGCTTATTAACCAAGGATCTCTCCCCTGCACTATATTCACTTAAACTCAGACTCAGTTCTTTTATATCTACAATTAAACTATGAAGACTGTTTCCCTTATAAATGGGCTATCATCCATGAAGTCAAGTAGTCAATAACACATGCACCTGGGCTTTAAGTTTTTTAAAAAAAGGATTGTTAAACATATGTTATTTTCACCAACTTTCAAAATACAATAAATATATTAATCTGATCTATCTCCTTGGAGCGAAAAAAGAAAACCTTTTACAGTCCTGGGTCTCTTTATATAATAATTTGTGGGAGCACTGTTACTGTGATTGGATTTGACCCTAGAACCTCAGACTCAGTATTCCTCCTTTCTCCACAGGGTACTTTGCTCTCCTTGGTGATCATAAGTCATCAGAACCTGTTTTGCACTGGAAAAGCAGCAGTCCCACAGCATAGTAATGACTTACATTTTTGATGAGGCATTGGTTCAGGGAACATGACTTACTGAATGATCAACAGGTCTTCTCTGGGTATTTCTGTTTTCAGTGGTCGACCTAACCTATATGATCCAAGGGGAAAACAACATCGGGAGGCTCTTGGTTCTCTGAAATGTTAGGAATACACATCAGTAAATTCAGGTACTTATTCACACAAGCTTCTAAAGTCTATTCTGTCTCCTGTGTGGAATACAAATAGGAAAAGATACCTCTATCCTGGAAGCCTTTATTATACTGTTAGCATTAGTACACAGAGCACACAGGCAGAAACATTCTGAAAAAGCAAACAGAGAAAGAATGGGAATTTGGGATCCTTAGCAGCATTCTTGTTTTCCCTTTTTCTTCTAAATTAAACACAACAAATGGAAAAGAGTTTCTTTACCAATAGAGAGTGACCACAGCATATTTGTTTCCTCTCCATCTCATTAAAATCAACCTTTTTCAGCTGCTAATACTTTTTGAAGTTTTGTGACAAGGATTCTGGAATTTGTTGTTGTTTTTCAATACAATTATAATTCAACAAATAAATGTGTATGATGTATATATGTATATACATGTATGTAATAAATATATTTAATATACATGTTTATATGTGTATGTATTTTGCTGAGGTCTTCTCCCCTTCTTACTCAGATGTACTGATCAATACAAGCTGAAATAATCTGTAGGGCCTATCTCCAGTTTCTCTCTTCAAACCATCCTTTACCCAACTGCCAATCTCCTGATCTTTTTACAACCTGATCTAAAAGCTCTTGTGGCTCTCTATTGCTTCTTGTATAAAATACACACTTTTCTTATTAACACAATAGAATCTGGATCCAGTCTACCTTTCTATACAAACAAATCGATACTTGTTTTTAAAAAGAGAATAATAGTTTCTAGTTTATTGAGAAAACATTTTGAAACTCTAGATTATGCAGATATTTTCAGAAATAGATTAAAAAAAAACTGTATCTGCAGCCAGGAAAACCAGAGTTTAAATGTGGCCTTAGACATTACTAGTCGTGTGACTCCAAGCAAATCACTTAACCTCAGTTTGCCTCAGCTCTTTCATTAGTAAAATGTGGATAAAAATAGTATCTAATTCTCAAGGTTATTGTGAGGATAAAATGAGACATATTTGTAAAGCACTTTTCAAACATTTAAACACTCCATAAATGCTAGCTATTATTATTATTGCATGATAGTAAAAAGTTCTAGAACTATCTCACTCAATTGAATAGTTCACCCTTATTCATATTCTTTTCAGAATAAATAGTATGTGTTTTATTATGTTGTACTTCTTCTACAGGCACAGTAGTCTCATCACATTTATCATTTCAGGGATAAATATGTTGCCCTGTTTGAGATACATAAAAAGAAGTGTAATCATATATGCTTTAGTTAAATATGATCTAAAATATAAATCAGTTAAAAAAGCAATTACAAGTAATTAAAAAAATCTTGAAGTAAAGTTGTTTTTGCCTGTGTATTGATTTTTTTTTTAATGCAGAGCCTCAGGATAGATTCAAATGGATGTTATATCCAGGGATGATCTTATATCACAAAATATGGCATTTCTTAATAATTGTAAAGTTGGTAAAGTTATCACTGACAACCTATGTGTATATATATATATATATATATATATATATATATATATATATATATAATTAAGGATAATCACAATTATATATCACTTTCAGGTTTGCAAAGTGTTTTATAAATATGATCCCATTTAATCATCATAACAACCCTGGAAGGTAGGAACTATTATTAATTGTTTCCTTATATATGAAGAAAATGAAACAGACTTTAAATAACTTGGTCAAGTTCACAGAGCTATGAAGTGTATGAGGCAGAATTTTAATTCAGGCCTTCCTGACTCGAGGTCTATTCACAGTGCCACTTAGTTAATATTTTTATAATGCCTTAAACTATACAAAATCTTTGTGTATGTTATTTCTTTTGATACTTCTGTTAGAACAATATCACAAATGTTATCATTCCCATTTAACAGAGGAGAAAATAGACTCGAGGAGAATTTGTGACTTGAGTTCTAAAAGCTTAGCTAGTAAGTGACAGTGAAATTTCATCTCAAATACCTTCTAATTTCAAGCTTAGTGCTTATCCCACTACACCAAATTATCTCTATAATATTTTTCCAAGTTAACTATAAGGCACAGTTCTATAAATGGGATATAAGGGCTCTGGGGCTCTTGTCACCTTAAGCCTGAAGTCTGTCAATATCATTCTGATTGATCTCCCTGCCTCAACTTTCCTCACTTAAATAAGTTAGTTATCAAAATGATCTTTTACACAAGTCTAAGCATCTTATTAGTAAATTCCAAAGAGACCTGTGATCATGTAGCATCCTCTTTTTTGGCTTTAAATGCCTTCTAAAAACATCTTACTATTTTCTTTCCAATTGTTTTACATCTTACAATCACAAATCCTGTGTCTGGCCTACTTTCTGTTCTTCACCTGAGACACTCTATCTTCCAGATGTTTTTTTTTTTTTCCTCTTGATCTCTGCTTCTTGTCTTCCCTTCCTTCCTTCTTCTAGTCTCAGCTACAATCCCATCTTCCAGAAACCCCAGAAGACTTTCTTTAATGGTACCTTCCCTCTTTTTATTATCTGCAATTTATCATATCACACATATATATATATATGTATATCTATATATATATACACATATATATGTATATATATGTGTGTGTGTGTATTTGCATATATATATATATATATATATATATATATATATATCTTTTTATGTAATTGTTTTTATATCATCTCCCTCATTAGACTATGGACTCCTTGAGAGCAAATACTATTTTTTGCCTTCTTTTGTATCCTCAACACTTAGGCTGATGTAGTTAATGGATATCAACAAATATTTATTTATTTATCACAAAGAAACCCATTTATCCAAATTGATAGTAAAAGAGAAATCAAAGAAAGCATACATGAGATAACAAACATGCAGAGTAAACTAGTTCTCCCTCTTGAAACAACATTGGATTGCTCAACTAGAAGTGAGAGATCTTGAGCCTACTCAAAGGGAAATTCCCCAAAACCTCTAGGGTGTAAGCTAGAAATAGAGACATAATCAAAATACTACAAATTTAATTCTTCCTGGAGTCTTCTCCCTTCAGTGACCTGAGGGGAGGTTGGCATTAACCATCTTTTTTTTTTTTTTTTGAATCTAGAAGTCAGTAGATCCCAAAGAGAATTGATCTCCCCCAAAGAGAAGAGAGGCCTTCAACAAATATTTATTAAACACCTATAATATGTCAGTGTGCTGTGTGCTGGAAAATATGCACCCTCCCCCCCCAAATCAAACAATCCTTCTTTATGATGAGTTTGCATTCTAATGCATGGAATAAGCATATATGCAATATATAGCATAAATATTAAGTGAATAAATGCAAATATTTGCAAAGTCATTGAGAGGTAGGGCATTAGCAGTTGAATATTTTTATAATGAGATATACTTGATCTGTATCTTAAAGAAAAGGAGAGACTTTATTAAGCAGGTATAAGGAGGGAATACATTCCAAACCTTTGGGACAGCTATTTAAAAGACATGGAAACAGACATAGAGTATCATGTGTAATTAATAGAGAGAAGTTCAGTTTGGTTGGAATGATAATCACTAGATTGGAAGCAATAGAAATGATATCAGAAAATTAATCTAGGAACTGAAATTTTTATTCAGAGTTGGTAAAAATTCATAATAGTAGTAAAGGATGGGCCAAGGACATTGTAATCATAGCTAAAAAGAAAAAAAAAACTCTAAAAGGGGAAATCATGGAATAAGGATAAATGTAAAAGGGAGTAGAATGATTAAGAAAATGGTGATGGACAAATGGACTAAAGATTAGAATAAGAAAAGAGAATACTTAGCATGAAAGATAGGAGAAGTAAAATGATAGCATATCACAATCTAATAAGAGAGTAAAATTTCAAAGTTCTGAGTTTTAGAAGGAATATACTTTTAAGAGATGGTGAACTATGCCAGTGTGTGGGTGAAGTAGAGTGGAGAATGAAGCCCTGGAGTTAAATAAGTTGAGGAATTATATGGTTAAATTGTCTGATATGTTGTCTACCTGAAAACTGAGATCTCAGGATGAGTGGAGAGGAAGATTATGAACCAGAAACATATTTCTATCTAGAGCTTGATAGCTCTAGATTTTCATTGGTTTGGCCATCTACCAATACAAATTGCTACTACTACACATCTTTTCATCTTGAATAATTCCTTTCTCTTTCTTTCCATAGGCTTTGCTTCAATGACTCAGGTTCTCATTGATGATATTTCTTTTTGGTGTATAACCAGCCAATCTCTATTTTACTCTTTGACTATGTTCTCAATAATATCTTCGGTTCCATTCTTCATCTGCAAGTCACTGTTAATAGTTTACTGACCACTCGTTAATGTAAATAAATGTATATCACATTCTTAATTAAGGTAGTAGTATGGCAGAATAGAGAACAACTTCACCATCAGGGAAGCCTTGGTTCAAGCATTGCTTCTGATGTAATGATTGAGTGGTCTTAGGCAAATTAACTAACCTCTCAGTGCCAAGGGGCAAGGCTAAGACTATGAGTTGTGTTGCATCTTATCCCTTTAGGGCCACTCCTGGGATCCCAGAGAACAAAGAAGATCATTCTTTCGAATTTGCTTTCTTATATTAGTCTTGGTTTCTCTTTAGCTACATATATTAAAATTTTCAAATATAGGACACATAAACTTTGAATGTATTCATTGCCTACTTGTATTTTTGCTTTTTGTCTTTTTATTTCATCTGGTTACATATCAAAATTTTCTGTAAGAACATAAACTAAAATTTTCTGTTCTGGGGCAAGCATCAATTTAGATGATTTCCCAAAGCCTATATCTATGTCAAACATCCAGATTAAAAAAAAAGAGAGAAAGAAATAAAATCTTCAGCCACTTTAATGTATTGTAGTGTAGACAAACATTTGAATTTTTCTAGTTTCCTTAAGTTTTTAAAACACTATTAAGATAGAGATTTAAACACCTAATATACATATATATATATATATATATACACACACACATACATACATATATGTATATGCGCACACATTCATATATTAATGTTTTTTATTTTTATTGTTTGACAAATAACAACAAACCCAGTAACTTTTTTAAGCTGTCTTTTCAAATTACCCTTTTCTTTTTCTAGGGAGGACACTAATGGTATTCATGATTCACATTAATTTATTTATATGACTCTCTAAAAACACAGAACAAGAATTTGAGCCCAAGTAGGAAAATGAATTTTTCTGATTCACTCTTATAAAATCATCACTTCCACGTTCAAAATGAGGGAATTACATTATTTAGAATTTTTTTAGATTATTAACTTACTTATTAAAAAAGAAAAACTTCATTAAACTGTATCTTCAAGGTGGTTGCTCCATTGATTGGATATAGAACATTTATTTCCAGGGAGTAGTTTGAATAATATTTGCTTCAGTTTGGGACTCTATATTCTCCTCAATACTTGACTTTATTGTTCTCCACTGACTCCTACTTTGATTCCTCATTGTGGCAGGGGAGTGACTCTTAAGTTCACAAATGGAATGCCAACTAAATACAAGCTGGTATTACTGAGGTGAAAAGGATTCAAATGTGAAACTGGAGATGATCTGTTTTCCTTTTGTTTGAGGGCAAAGCTATCATTCTGATCTCTCTATACTACTTCCCTACCAACTCTTTATAGTACTGCAAAATTAACTTTTTCTGTGTTCCTTACATGGTAATCCTATCTCAGTGTCTTTGTTCTGGTCACACTTCTTGCTTTTAAATTCACTCTCTGCTCACATCTGGCTCACAATTTTTTTTTAACTTCCTGCAAAACTCAATTGAAGAGCCATTTTTTCCACAAAGCCCTTTCCTGAACCTTCCAACTGCTAGTGTTTTCCCTTCCTCAATACCTTATATTTATTTTCTATATAGATAATTTATTAAGTACTAAGAACATGCTACGTGTCAGGTACTATGCTAAGCACTGAGCATGAAAATATAAGCAAGTAAAATAGTCTTTGCCTTCATGGAGCTTATTTTTTTTAACTTTGAAAATATGAATTTTTAGGGGCAGCGAGGTAGTTCAGTGAATAGAGCACCAGCTCTGAAGTCAGGAGGAACTGAATTCAAATCTGGTCTCAGACATTAACACTTCCTGGCTGTGTGACCCTGGGCAAATCACTTAACCCCAATTGTCTTAGGAAAAGAAAGAAAATATGAATTTTTACTGATATCTATTAAAAGTTTTTATGAGGATAAGAAGAAGTTAGTGAAGAAGAAGAAAAAGAAGCTTGGAGAGTTGTATTGGGAGTGAAGTAGAGCATGGCCAAGACCCAATCTAAAATGGTGACAAAGTAGATAGTTACATTTTGTCTCCTTTGATAGAAAGTAACCCATTAGAGAAATGTAAGTTAGTCAATAAACATGCATTAAGTGCTTTACTATATGTCAGGCACTGTGCCAAGCTTTAGAGATACAACAAAAGGGAAAAGATAGCACCTGCTCTCAAGAAGTTTATAGTTTAAAAGAGGAAACAACATACAAATACTTCTGTACAAACAAGACATATATTTGGAAATAATAAAGAGGGACATGACACTAGAATTAAGGATCAGAAATTGTTTCCTGTAGAAAATGAGATTTTAGCTGGGAAAAAGGACAGAGAAACACAAAAATGAAATTAAAGAGAGAAAGAACCTTCCAAGCATGGTAGATAGCCAAAGAAAATTCCCAGGATCAAGATGGAGTGTGAGGAAGACTTGTATGAGGAAGAACAAGAAGTCCAATGGCACTGTATTATAGCATCAATGGCATGAGTGTTGGGGGAGTTAAGAAAAAAATGTAACAAGAATAGAAAGATTGAGTACAGGTTGTGAAGGACTTTGAATACCAACCTGTGTTTTATATTTCATTTTGAAGATTCTAAGGAGCTGTTGGAATTTATTAAAAAGGAGGATGGAATGATTATATCTGTGCTTTAGAAAGATAAACTTAATCATTTAACCATTCTCGTCATAGTAATTATGATGATGAAGTTAGATGCTGGATAAATAATAGATAAATCATTTGCTGAGTACAACATTTTATGTACCAGGTACTTTTCTGGGATATAAATTCAAATTTTTTAAAAAGTCCTTCTCGGGGGAAGATACCATATAAAGAAGAATGGGAATTTATTAGAGTAAATGACATATCTGCTAGTGAGGAAGTGAAGTCAGGATTGTGAATAGTAGTTACAAATAATAGAATATTAAAATTCCCAAGTAATTCAGGTTTCAGATTACCTAAAAGACAATGAAAATAAATATGCTATATATAAGTAACATGTTTCTTGTATTTAGCATTTATTTGCCAAATCAAGTCAAGAAGTAGCCAAAAGGTAAAAATAAGAAAGAAATCACAAATATATGGGAATAGAGGAGAAGAACCAGTCATGAAATTAAAATTAAGCATAGCAGATAGACAGCTGGCATGCTATATTAATGTACATGAAATGTTAGACAAATAAACCAGCCCTAAAAGACTTCCAGTAAGTTGGACAGATTCTCTTTGAGGGCTATATGGAGAGATATAAAAAAGAATCATTGAATCTGTGAAGATATAAATGAGAAGTAATCTATATAAGTGGAGGGAGGACCATGGGAATGGAATGGTTATTTCACCAAAGTACCATAGTATTTCAACAATTTTTTTCCTCTTGTGATATTATCTATGACATGATTCAATTTTGGGAAGGAGACAATTATTTTGTTTGTTATAGTCAGAGTAAATTTAGATGGTTACTTATAAAGTCTAATATCAGAGGAAATGAGAAGAATCCCTCCATCTGAAAATATTCAGTCTACCTATAACAGGCAAATGATGCTTGGAATTTCACCATTCATTCCTTTGAAAAATATTGACTTCTTTTGAAATATTCTTTTAGAAAATATAGATATTCTAGAGAAGATTTCCCACCAGGAATTTGCTCCCATTGGTAATCACTTTCTATTTTCCAGATCCTCATTGCATATAATTTTCTCTCCAATAGAATGTCAACTCCTTGAGGGCAGGGTATATATTTTATACTTGTATTTATATTCCAGTACTTGGTCCATATTAGGATTATATGCCTAGCTAATGATGTTTCCAAAATTAAAATAAATACTTGTTGAGGGCAGGGTGTGTTTTTTCTCTTTCTTTATATCGTTAGTACCAGATTTTAAAGCTCCTAATAGCAAAGAAACTTCCTACCTTTTTCCATTCTTCTTTTATTTTAATTCCCTTCAATCCATACAAACATTTCTTCAATCCAGAAAGTTTACTTTCCTTGTTATTTCTCATTCATGACCCTGTAGTGTTTCCAGGTCTGTACATTTTCATAGGTTACCACACATGTCTGAAACTCTTTTATTCATCTTTATTTCCTGTTTTTTTTTATCAATATCATCAGTTACAAACTACAAAAAGCTTTTCTCAGTCTCCTTACTCTTATCCTCTTTATATCTTATTTGCACATAGTTGTTTGCAAGTTGTCTCCATTAATCTGTGAGCTCTTTGAATACAGGGACTGTATGTGGCTTCCTACCTGATGCTGTTCCAAGAAAAGTGAGGGGAAGAAAGATTACACAAAAAGGGAAGGGTGCCCTGGGTGACTTCAAAGGTCTTTTTCAGATTTAATTCCTATGATTCTAAGAATAGGGGATACTTGAGGGACTGGGGATGAAGCATGTTGTTGAATATGGGTATTGAAAGGCATAGGAAAAGTATGTAAACAATTGTTTAACTTCATAAATTTGTTTTGGCCTAATCTTGGCCCTGGCCCTACAAATTCTGGAATCAAGATACTATAGAGGACATATCAAGTTTTCCCAAAGTAAGCCAGATTTAAGAAACATTTGATGAAACACCATACCTTGCTTCAACTTGTTGCTGACTCTTAACCCCTATGTCAATGAGCCCTCTTTCACCAATAAATTTAATTGCATCAATTACTCATTCTAAGGAAAAGATCTTCTTTTGATTTGATTCTTCTCAGTTCTTCCCACTTATGAAAGTAGGTTAGGGAAAAATGTCACTTTCGAATAGGCTTGAGAAATGCGAAGATCTCTTTCATTTTCCTTATTTCTGACTTTGATGGTTCTATCTTCTCTGATTTAACAGTGAGTTAAATGAAACCTATCCTATAACTTGAAATGCAAAAACAGTACTGAAAACCTATTTATCTTTCAAAATGACTAAAAAGGCAAAGCAGTCTCCATTAAGGAGCAAATCTTATATTTCTAACATATTTATATGTACTTTAAAAGGAAATATAAATAATGAAGAGAATTCTATTCCTCTTCTTACTCCTTCAAACTTCCTTTGCCTGAGTGATTCCTTTTTAGGAAAAGTTATTAGAATGCATGGTTCTTTTGTTGTGCTTCTCCAACAACAAGTAATCTTAATTTTTTTAGAAATTGCAATTTTCTTTTTAACCAAATAGCACCCTTGAGAAAATGTTTATTTTTTATTCATTTAAGTCTTTTCTGCATTGGTACAGAGCTACAGCCTATCTACCCTCCATTACATCCTACATCAGAAAATTCTGTGTTGGAGGAGAACCAGAGGAAGATAGCTACCTTCAACTAAACATCTAGAAGCAGATTATATGCATGTGTATTTGCAAGACAATTAGGGTTAAGTAAGTTGCCCAATATCACACAGCTATTATCAAGTATCTGAAGCCAAATTTGAACTCTGATCCTCCTGACGCAAGGGTTGGTGCTCTATCCACTGTCATCATTGCCCTACATGCTATATTTTAAATTATCATTTATGTCTTGGGAAATGCTACAAATTGGAGCTTGAAATTAAAAGTGACTTGTCAGTTAGAAATTCCTCTTAACCCAAGTTTGATTCCATATAAGCTCATTTTCTTCCTCAAAAATGGGCATACTGTACAAACTACCTAGGAGAGGTCTCTGCAGACTCTGCTTATGATCAAATGGGTTGATCCTCAAAGTTCAGCCTTACCCAGAGGCAGTGTTGGGGATTCAGTCATAAGAATGATTTGAGGAGTTCCTGGAAGCATCCATACCCCTAAACTATCTTCTTTATTGATGACTCAAATTCCATCTTTAATGATTCATTACTTTGGGTTAAGCAATCTATTTCCAGGAACACTCTTTGGAGATGGAAATGCCAAGGGAGAGGGACTCATTGGCCTGTAAAAGCTATAGTGCAAATTGGTTTATGACTATATTTTCTTTCATGAGTGTAAGAAGAAGAACAGTAGATACCTAGTGATGAGACATCTTTTTACTTCCATTGTCTATTGTATTTACTATTGTGTGTCTCCCCTCTCCCAGTTTATTATGATCTCATGGCATTGTGATTGGGTTTTCTAATTCCAGATTCTGGCTCTTAAAATGTCTTATGTAACACAAGGACAGAAAAGAATGGTAAAAAGGGAGTTGAGTCACTAAAGAACAACCATCTGTTTCACAATTTTATCTCTAGTGTTTACTACTCTTGTACATTTACTACTCCCACTTGGAAGGAGCTGGAGGTAGGAAGTGGAGAAGCAAATATGGATGGAGTAGTTCTAATGCCTTAAGGTATCTATGTAGGTGCTATAAAATGTTTTGGATAGAAGTTGGGTTCTGTAGCAATAGAGGGAATCTCCAGAACTTTGTTCATTTTCTTAGTGTGTTTTGAATTGCCTGGATTTGGCAGAATTTCTTCTATAATGTTTCTTCTATATTTCATATATATATAGAAGAATTTCTTCTAGAAATGTTATATGTTTGGTTTCATCAACACATGGGAACAAGCTTGACAGGAAGAAAAAAAAATGACTTCCATTTCTCTTCCCTTTAGGGAGCAAAGAAAGTTGATATTGACATATAGAATATCTAACCTGTTGGAAAAGCATCAACCTTTAAGATGTAAATAGCTACCAGAAGCTGAAGTAAAGAGGAATACTGGATTTGCCTGACACAATTATCATCCTTTGATAAGCAAAAACAATTAATGAAACTCTACAATGGGAGCTAAACAGCTTTGGGAATATAAAGCATCAAGAAAAAAGTCTGAGTTTAAGATTTTCCATGAATCAGCTTTGGGTGTAATAAACAGGTTTACCCAGGTTTAACAATACTCGGCCTGACAAAAAGTGATATGCCATCTGAATGAGAGGGGGGAGGAAGAGGGTGGGAGAGAGAGGGAAAGAGAGGGAGAGATAAAGAGAAAGAGGGAAGGAGGAAGTCAGAGAGAGAGGGGAGAGAGAGAGAGAGAGAGAGAGAGAGAGAGAGAGAGAGAGAGAGAGAGAGAGAGAGAGAAAGAGAAAGAGAGAGAGAGAGAGAGAGAGAGAGAGAGAGAGAGAGAGAGAGAGTAAAGTTTCACCTTTGTTCAGAAAATTATACCCGATCAGCAGCTGTTGACTAGCTTCCTATAAAGGGTTTATTTAAACTGAGATGATTAAATGCAATACCTTCCAATTTAGAAGCAATAGCATTTGTCTCTCTAGTTCTATACCTGAGTAGCCAAAGAAATGGGAAACTTCATCAACAACTATCTGATTCAATGAAAAGAAATTGAATTGATTATTTCACATTTTAAAATATAAAAAGGTTGAATATAATTTTTTTCTTTTCAAAAGTTGTGTTGATGATAGAGACATAATCTAAATGTTTAGGAACACTTTATCCTCAATCTGTGATTTCAAAAGTATAAGGAAATCTGAGAGGAAAATCCTTTTACCAATACAAATTGCCAAGTACTATGGAAATAATAGCAATGATATGTTGGAATCAGCCCTTATAGCTTATAAGAGCCGACTGTAAAATTTGCAATGTGAACATTTGTACCATGTTAAATATATATCACAGTCAAATTTTCAATGTGATCATTTCTGCCTTAGAAATTGGCAAATGTCGGCCAGCGAACATAATAAAGATGACAATACTCCCTAAATTAATCTATTTATTTAGTGCTATACCAATCAGACTTCCAAGAAAATATTTTATTGATCTAGAAAAAATAACAACAAAATTCATATGGAACAATAAAAAGTCGAGAATCTCAAGGGAATTAATGAAAAAAAATCAAATGAAGGTGGCCTAGCTGTACCTGATCTAAAATTATATTATAAAGCAGCAGTCACCAAAACCATTTGGTATTGGCTAAGAAATAGATTAGTGGATCAGTGGAAAAGGCTAGGCTCACAAGACAGAATAGTCAATTATAGCAATCTAGTGTTTGACAAACCCAAAGCCCCTAACTTCTGGGAAAAGAATTCATTATTTGATAAAAACTGCTGGGATTGGAAATTAGTATGGCAGAAATTAGGCATGGAGCCACACTTAACACCATATACCAAGATAAGATCAAAATGGGTCTATGACCTAGGCATAAAGAACAAGATTATAAATAAATTAGAGGAACATAGAATAGTTTATCTCTCAGACTTGTGGAGGAGAAAGAAATTTGTGACCAAAGATGAACTAGAGACCATTACTGATCACAAAATAGAAAATTTCGATTACATCAAATTAAAAAGCCTTTGTACAAATAAAACTAATGCAAACAAGATTAGAAGGGAAGCAACAAACTGAGAAAACATTTTCACAGTTAAAGGTTCTGATAAAGGCCTCATTTCCAAAATATATAGAGAACTGACTCAAATTTATAAGAAATCAAGCCATTCTCCAATTGATAAATGGTCAAAGGATATGAACAGACAATTTTCAGAGGATGAAATTGAAACTATTACCACTCATATGAAAGAGTGTTCCAAATCATTATTGATCAGAGAAATGCAAATTAAGACAACTCTGAGATACCACTACACACCTGTCAGATTGGCTAAGATGACAGGAAAAAATAATGATGAATGTTGGAGGGGATGCGGGAAAACTGGGACACTAATGCATTGTTGGTGGAGTTGTGAACGAATCCAACCATTCTGGAGAGCAATCTGGAATTATGCCCAAAAAATTATCAAATTGTGCATACCCTTTGATCCAGCAGTGTTTCTATTGGGCTTATATCCCAAAGAAATACTAAAGAAGGGAAAGGGACCTGTATGTGCCAAAATGTTTGTAGCAGCCCTGTTTGTAGTGGCCAGAAACTGGAAAATGAATGGATGCCCATCAATTGGAGAATGGCTGGGTAAATTGTGGTATATGAATGTTATGGAATATTATTGTTCTGTAAGAAATGACCAGCAGGATGAATACAGAGAGGACTGGCGAGACTTACATGAACTGATGCTAAGTGAAATGAGCAGAACCAGGAGATCATTATACACTTCGACAACGATATTGTATAAGGACATATTTTGATGGAAGTGGATTTCTTTGACAAAGAGACCTGAGTTTCAATTGATAAATGACGGACAAAAGCAGCTACACCCAAAGAAAGAACACTGGGAAACGAATGTGAACTATCTGCATTTTTGTTTTTCTTCCCGGGTTATTTATACCTTCTGAATCCAATTCTCCCTATGCAACAAGAGAACTATTGGGTTCTGCAAACATATATTGCAAACATAGGATATACTGCAACATATCCAACATATAAAGGACTGCTTGCCATCTAGGGGAGGGGGTGGAGGGAGGGAGGGGAAAAAAATCGGAACAGAAACGAGTGTCAATATAAAGTAATTATTAAATAAAAAATTAAAAAAAAAAAGAAATTGGCAAATGCTACAAATCAGAGCTTGAATTTCAAAATTGCTTTGTTGCAGGGGTCCTCAAATTATGTCCTGTGGGCCAGATGCGGCTTCTGAGGACATTTATCCCCCTCACCCAGGGTTATGAAGTTTCTTTATTTAAAGGCCCTCAAAACAAAGTTTTTGTTTTTACTATAGTCGGGCCTCCAACAGTCTGAGAGTGAACTGGCTCCCTATTTAAAAAGTTTGTGGACCCCTGAAAGGTTCAGCTAAGATGTGTCATCCACACTTCCCCCCCCCCATAGAACTGGTTGTTAAATATTTACCATTGCATCTCTAACTTATAGCTTTTGATGGTTGTCTGAAGTTTTAAGAGGAATAGTGACATGGCTAAGGTCACACAGATAATATAGAGCTGAGGCAAGACATATCCATCCTAATTTTCTGGGCTTTTCTTTATTGAATATTTAAAATGTCCTTTCAAAACAAAACAAAACAAACTCCAAACACTTAATGATCTTCAAAGTGGTATATAATTGTATCAAGTAGTACAGATTGGAGCTGTGACTTCTCAGATAGCTTTTGAGAGGTCCTATGATGGTCAAATCCATCATTCTGGAACCAGTGCAGTGATAAGGCACTATATCTTTGGTATTTTGTGCTTTGGACAACAGATTCATTCTTGGGCCATATTTAAAACTTTATCAGCAAAAGATGCCAGAACTGTTTTTTTTTTTTTTTTTTTGGTTGGTAAAACCTTCAGGAAACCAGGATAATTTCCAGAGAACTCTATAAGTTTGTTTTTCTACCCCCATTGCAATTGATTAAAAGACCTATTTATCACCATTGAATAAATCAATCCAAAGCAAATTGGTGTGAATAATTTCTTAATCTATTTCAAAGGTTGAGATAGGCTTTGAGTCATTGAATAAAACAGATAACATCACTCAAGAAGTGTTCTGTAACGAATTAAAAGAATCAGGCATACCTCTGAGCCTATAAATAACACATCAAGCCAACCTGGATTTATGTTTCCTAGTAGCAGTGATAATATAATCTAGAGGTTAAGTTATCATGAGGAATAATTTCTTTTCTGGGGAAGAGAGAGGAATAGTTAATTTCTTTCTTTTTCTTCATTAATAAGATGAGAACTATGTAAATCTTGAAAGATCAGAAGATTTTGTTTCCAACTTTCCCATTTGTGGTGTCCTTCAGAGTCAGTATCTGTGTTTCTAGAAAAATATTAGGTTATGATAGCTTCTTCAGTGAAAACTGAGAAACACTCTAAAGGAAAGCCAGACAATGAGAAAGGTCACCTTCATGATTCTATGAAAATGATGACCCTTGTAATCCAGAGAACTACATCTAAGGAGAATTTCAAGAGGATTCCATAAAGGAAGAAATGAATTTTCAGTATTTAGGAATGAAGACTTTACATTTTAATTATTTATACTTTCTAAATTTCTCTTACTAGGGAATTTCTGTAGGTAAGAGGTAGTTGTACTCTTAGTTTCAGAGAAATTTTCTGAAACAACTATCCTTGCTACACATGCTTAGTAAGTAGTCTTTCTAGAATATAATTAATTCTGTCTGTTAATCAATAGGCAGTACCCCATTGGGGGCTAATGAGAGACAATACTAGAAAATACTATGACTTTCAGAGTTTCCCATCGAACCCTGTGGGAGTAGAATTCAATCACTTCTGCGTATCCAATCTGCCACTTGGGGTGAGAGTTCTGGGAATAGCATCACAAGACGAGTAGGATTTTGTGAAAGACATTCCTTGACTGTAAATTAAAAAAAAAAATCAATAAAAATTTATTAAGCATCTACTACATATCAGTTATTATGATAAATGCTGGGATACAAAGAAAGACAAAAAACAATTCCCTCCATCACGGAGATATTTGAGGGCACTCAAATTTTTCTTTTTCAGCCTTTTCTGGGTCAAGCATCTCTAATTCTTTCAATCAATATTCATATTGTATTAACTCATGAAAATTATCTTGCTTGATATTTGCTGGGCACTCATAAATTTATCTAACTCCTTAAAATTTAGCAATTAGAAGGAGCACAAACATTTAAATTTGACCTGACCTTAGGAGAGGACAACGCGATTATCACCTCTTTAATTCTCAACATTCACCCACTTTTAACTCAATATAAGATTGTATTTTAAATTTAAAAAAATTTCTTTTTCATGCCTTGTTAAATACGGGCTAGCTCCCTGGAGGCCTCAGGAGCAGCCAGAGCCAGGATAAGTAAAAGTCCTTAGTCTTTAGGGAGAGAAACAGGCAAACTGCCAGGAGTTTTGCCAAAGATCTCTTCTCAGTTCTGGAGTCTAGAATATCCACCTTCCTCCTCCTCCTCCTGTGGCCAAGTGAGACTCTGGCCTCTGTTATTCCACCCTCTAATACTTGCCTGTGATTATCTTAACCTCAAACATTGCGCCAGCACCAATGGGGAGAGGAGCCATTTTTCCAAACATGTGCCAATAGAGTCATTGTCTTATAACAAATAGGTAATTAGCCTTAAGTGCTCGATTGTCTGATTCAAGTGTACCTTTTTGGAGTTTCAGCCCTTTAAATGCACAATGATACTCATTAAATTAAGCTTACGTTATACCTCCAGATAATTTTCAGATCTCTAGAACACTCTTTTGGAAAACTAGATCCAAAATAGCATAAATCATTAATGTCTATTGTTTGTATCTAGCTATTGAATCAGATAAAATCTACCTACTGTCCAAACCACATGTTTCTAGAAGCACAGCATGATGAACTTTTTAAAATGCTTTGCTAAAATATATATAAACTATATGTGTATAGTTATAGTATTCTCTTAACCATTTAATCAATAGGCATTGCATCTATTATGTTTCTAGGACTGTGCTAAATACTGAAGATACAAGACCAGAAAGGACTGGTCTCTGGCATCAATGAGCTTACATTCTATAACTTATAAAAGTTAAATATTATTAGCCTGCTGTGACATATTTTTGATCAAGGTTTTCTGAATCTTCATGAATGCCTATTGCCTTTATTTGACTTATATAATATACCTTAAAATGTTTGCATCTTTTTCAAATTTTATTTTATTTTCTAGTTTCTCTCCTTCTTGCCCTTCTTCAACCTATCAAGAAGACAAGCAGTATAATAACTATTAGACATGTAAAGCTGTGAAAAATATATTTCCATACTAGCCATATTGCAAAAAAAAAAAAAAAAGCAAGAAAAATGAAATGAAAAAAACTTCCAATTTGTGTTCAGAGTTCCATCAGTTATCTGTCTATAAGTAGATAACATTTTTCATTATGGATACTTTGGAACTGTTGTGCATCATTGTATTGATCAGAATAGCTAACTTTCTCAGTTGATTATCATTACAATACTACCGTTAATGCTATGGTATTCTTTTTGTTCCTCTTGCTTCACTTTGCATCAACTAATATTAGTCTTCCTATTTTTTTTTTTTGAAGCCATAACTTTTATAATTTATTTAGCACACATTATTCCATCACAATAATCTTTTCAACTATATATTAAGTTGATGGTAGTCTCCTCATTTTCCAATTCTTTGATACCAAAAGATGAGTTCCTATGTTTTTGTACATATGATTACTTTTCTTTTTTCTATTTGATCATTTTTAACCTATTGCTTTTCTACTGCCAAGAATGAAAGTCAAATTCATTTAACCTATAGCATTTATATTTTTTGTTTTTTAAAAATTTTGAATTTACTTTTATCCAGCTCTGTAGTATCTCCTTTATTTATCAATGTTTCATTAAATGTCATAGGTGGTACTAAAATCATGTCTACAAATTTGCTTTTAGTCAACTAGAATTATCAGGATGAATTTTCTTTCTTTTTTAAAAAAATAAAGTTTTTCATTTACAAATTATCCATATGCATTGGTAATTTTTCCAACATTGATCCTTGCAAAACCTTTTGTTCCAAATTTTCCCCTCCTTACCTCCACCCCCCTCCCCTAGCTGGCAGATAGTCCAATACATATTAAATATGTTGAAATATATGTTAGATCCAATATATGCATGCATATTTATACAGTTATCTTGTTGCAAAAGAAAAATGAGATCAAGAAAGAAGAAAAAGAAAAACTGAAAAAGAAAACATAATGCAAGCAAATAACAACACAAAGAGTGAGAATGCTAAGTTGTGTTCCACACTCAGTTCCCACAGTCCTCTCTCTGTGTGTACATGACTCTGTCACTGAAGTAGAACTGGTTTGTATCATCTCATTGTTGAAGAGAGCCACATCCATCATAATTGATCATTGTATAGTCTTGTTGTTGTTGTGTATAATGATCTCCTAGTTCTGCTCATTTCACTTAGCATCAGTTCATGTAACTCTACAAGCCTCTCTGAAATCATCCTGCTGGTTGTTTCTTACAGAACAATAATATTTCATAGCATTCATATACCATAATTTATTCAGCCATTCTCCAATTTATGGGAATCCACTGTTTCCAGTTTTTTTGCCATCACAAAGAGGGCTTCCACAAACATTTTTGCATATGTGGGTGCCTTTCCCTCTTTTAAGATCTCTTTGGGATATAATCCCAGTAGAAACACTGTTAGATCAAAGGGTATACACAGTTTGATAACTTTTTGAGCATAATTCAAGTTCAATTTTATACTATTAACAGTTATTTTATGGAATTTATCTTTTTATCTCTTGCTGTTAGGTTTTGTTAGTGATATATAAGAATGCTGATGATTTATGTGGATTTATTTTGTAACCTGAAACTTTACTAAAGTTGGGAATTATTTCAAATAGCTTTTTAGTTGATTCTCTGGCATTCTCTAAGTATGCCATCATATCACCTGCAAAGAGTGATAATTTGTGTTCCTCATTACCTACTCTAATTCCTTTAATCTCTTTTTCTTCTCTTATTGCCAAAACTAGCATTTAAATACAATATTGAATAGTAATGGTGATAGTGGTAACCTTGTTTCACTCCTGTCCTTATTGGGAATGGTTCTAGTTTATCCTCATTTCAAATGATACTTGCAGATGCTACTGCAGTCCATTCATTCCTATACTCTCTAGTGTTTTTATTAGGAATGGATGTTGGATTTTATCAAATGCTTTTTTTTGCATTATTGAGATAATCATATGATTTTTGTTAATTTGGTTATTGATATAGTCAATTATGTTAATATTTTTCCTAATATTGAACCAACCCTGCATTCCTGATATAAATCCTATTGGGTTGTGGTGTATTATCCAATAGGATGATATTCTGTAATCTCTTTGCTAATATTTTATTTAAGATTTTTGCATCAATATTCATAAGGGAGATTGGTCTATAATTTCCTTTCTCTGTTTTCGTCCTACCTGGTTTATGTATCTGTACCATGTTTGTGTCATAAAAGGAATTTCGTAGGAGTCCTTAATTCCCTGGTTTTTTTTTTCAAATGGTTTTTATAGTATTGCAGTTAATTTTCTTTAAATGTTTGGTAGAATTCACATGTAAACCATTTGATTTTCTTAGGGAGTTGATTAATGGTTTGTTCTATTTCTTTTTCTAAAATGGGATTATTTAAGTAATTTATTTATAATGTTCAGGTTAGCTTTCTGAAGGTCCTTTGGACAGGCCTTGATCTCAGCAGGATAGACACATGAAAATGGTCTAGAATCTTTATTTTCTCCTTCATACCTCCTTTACAGTCTGTCTGTCATAGTCTGATTCAGTCTTAGTCTGCATCTCTCCCAGTCTCCTCCTGCAGTTTCCTTTTGCCAGTCTGACCCAGTCTTAATCTTAGTGCAGGAGGCAGTAGAGCCACCAGGAGGATGGTCAAGAATGGAATGACTCATTTCCAGTCCTCTTAGCCCTTATATACCTTAGTACAATTGCATTATTACAGCATACTGAATATGTGTGAACTAGACAACCATTACATCACCATACTGAGTACTAAGTATATATGTGAATTAGAGAACCATCATTTCCTCAGTTCCACTGAGCTAACAACTTTTTGTAACTACACTTGTTTCAAGTATATTCCAAAGTTTCACCCTCTACATCTCCCACTTTCTTTTGTTTTAGAACACAGGTGGTTAAGCCCTTCCTGACTTCTCAGGAAGGCAGGTGACAACACAAAAGGGAAATGAGGAGTCAAACCTGATATTGTTAGCAGGTTTTCTCTGGGCTTAAGAGTAATTGAAACAGGTATAAGTAAATCCATCAGCATGGGAAGTATTACACAGGCACATAGTAATATAACACAGTCTAGTAGTGATGTAACAAACAATATGAATCAACATGAGGAATTATACACATTCGTAAATCTTAGAAATAGTGCAAAACTAATCTATTGTCCATTACTTCATCAAGGAATCCAATGATTCTTGCAAGTTTTGAAGTCCTGTAGTAGTCTCATTGACAATTTTTGATGTTCATGAGTCAATTGTCATACTTAGAGGGTTAACAGTCACACTTTTTCAGTGGCACATATAGAGATAGATACCATCTGATGTTTCTTGGGTCTTTTCCTTTGTTTTAAGGGTCTTCTTTTTTTCTCTCTGATGGATAAGGTGAATATGGCTTATTGGCACCCATCTGATTGTTTCTCCATCTGTAGAGATACAAGCAAACCTTCTTCCCCAAGAAGTTAATGTATCTGGTCCCTTCCATTCACCCATTTTCTGGATCTCTCCACATTACCTGGCGATTATCTAAAGATAGTAAAGCTGCTTGTACTGGACATTGCCCTTTCAGCAAGTTATAAAACCTGTCTGTCTGAGCCAGTGCATCTTTATCAAAAATCAAAAAAAAAATAATAGTATAAAGAGATCCAATTTATGAGTGAAGAAATTTCTTTTATTAATGCATATTAGAATCTTCTCTGCAACTTACTGTATTAGAAAATTGCTTAGAATGCTCAAAGGTTAAGCAACTTGCTTAGGGACACACAGAGAGTATATTTTAAAGATAGTTCTTGAATGAAATCCCCCTGGTCTCAATGCTGGCTCTGTGTCCACCATGACACATTTCCTCAGATGAATCATGTAAAACCACTCTCTTCATTGCTCCTCAATTGTAATCCTTTCCCCCCATCACATTGCCTCTTGCCTGATTGATCATGTCAGAATACTGAACATCTAAAGATTTTCTGGGTATAACATCAGTTACCATCATACCCCATGTGTTTTTGGCCTGGGGCCCTGGAGCTGGTCCCCACTTCCTGTTTCCCTGAGTAAATCTACATCCTGATGCCCAATGGAAACCTCTATTGCATTATGGACATGGGTTTTGGGTCTTGTTCTCCTACCCTGTCTTCTCTGCCAACACTGAGCTTTCAAATGCCCTACTTTACCACATTGAAAGCATTGATGAGTCTCTCTGGAAGTCCCTTGCCTAAAGGGACCTTGTCTTCCCATGTTCCAATCTTGAAAAATCTTTATCATAGCCTGGGAATAAAAGATATTTGTGCCCAATTGCGGCAAAGTGTCTTATGATCTTATCTAAAGGAGCAGCCTTGTGTAGTCCTAGTATAATTCTTCTACAAACCTCATTAGCATTTTCTTTAGCAAGTTGTCTTATAATTTCTGTTGCTACATTTTCACCAATACTTAGTATGACAGCTGTCTGCAACATCTCACGAAATCAGCAAAGGGTTCATTTGGACCTTATGCTATTTTTGCAAAGGGTTTCCCTCTATCTTGACTTCTTGGGAGGGTGCCCCATGCTTTGATAGTAGCAGCAGCAATTTGCTCATATGGTGCTATAGGGTAATTAATCTGTGCTAAAGTGTCTGTATAAAGACCTAAACCTGCTAGTTGATCAAAGGTGATTGATATATTAACTCCAAGTTGTCTATTTTTTTGGACTTGTATTCTGCAGAATTCATTATACTCAGAAAGTTGCAAGAAGTTTTGTTCAGGTTCTAAACATGTCCTTGCTATAGATTTCCAATCATTAGGGGTAAAAACTTCAAAAGCCAAATTCTCTAATAATACCTTAACATAAGATGATGTAGACCCATAAAGAGTGCAAGCCTTTTTCTGATCTTTGATAATTTCTAGATTAAACACAGTGTATTTTCTTTTTTCTTGACCTGAAGAGTCAAACTCTTCAATCACAGGGTATGCTTCTATTTTCAAATCAGATATATCCTGTCCTTCACTTTTAGCTTTAATTAATGCCTTTAGTAATTGTGTCATAGGGGATGGACAAAGCTGCTGCATGGG
Source organism: Antechinus flavipes (assembly GCF_016432865.1). Lineage (NCBI taxonomy): Eukaryota > Metazoa > Chordata > Mammalia > Dasyuromorphia > Dasyuridae > Antechinus > Antechinus flavipes. The sequence continues at coordinate 605,997,242 of NC_067398.1, forward strand.
TAGTGCTGACTGAGAAGCACCACACTCTTAATTTCATCAGTGCTATATTTAATTCCTTTCTTATCCAGTTCTTCATGCTTTTCAGCTGATTTTTCAGTACTATCCCCCTGCTTCTCTTTCTCCTTATTTTAAAACTTGTGGGATTCCTTAAAGCCAATTGTATTATGTCATACAAATATATATGTATATATATAGAATGTTTCCTTAGGAATTTGATCAAGACCATTATCATTGTAATATTCAATTAGTTGCTCTCCCACTAGTTTCCACTTATTTGGCTCTAATTTTTCTTTTTTAGAGAACCAAGGAGATGTGTACTCTAATATATCTAAGAGTTCAGTGATCTTCTCCCAAGTTACCAACAAACCTTGCTTCTTTATTAACATAACTATGTATTCTACAAACTTTCTTGGGGTGAGGAAGATTCTTTTCTTAGTATTTGTCCCATTTCAGCTGAAAAAATGAAAATGACTAGTTTATTCACTCTATTTCCTAGTCACAGGACTTCTCCATTGAATTTACAATCCCATCAGTTGAACTGATGAGTATAGGTCCTTATATCCATATTTGAGCACCAAAATGTAATGTTTGGACTAGCTTTCTGCAGGTTCTCATGTTTTTGTAAGTATTTCTCCATTTCATTTAGGTTGTCAAATTTATTGACATAAAGTTGGGCAAAGTAACTCCTAAAAATTGTTCTATTTTCCTCTTCATTGGTGGGTAGTTTTCCCTCTTCATTTTTGAGACTAACAATATGATTTTCCTCTTTCCTTTTTTCTACTCAAATTAATTAAAAATTTATCTATTTTTTTTTTTTTTTTTTCATAAAACCAACTCTTAATTTTATTCAATAGTTTTTTTTTTAATTTTAATTTTATTGATTCCTCTTTTTATTTTTAGAATTTCAAGTGTAGTATTTGATTGGGGGTTTTTAATCTGTTCTTTTTCTAGCTTTTTTTTTAAGTTTTAAGCCCAGTTTATTAATGTTCTCTTTCTTTATTTTATGCAAATAAATATCTAGAGATATAAAATTTTCCCTTATTATTGATTTGGCTGCATCCCACAATTTTTGGGTTATTTTCTCATTATTATCATTCTCTTGGTTGAAATTATTGATTGTGTCTGTGATTTACTGTTTCACCCATTCATTCTTTAGGATGAGATTATTTAGTTTCTAATTTCTTTTTTGGCCTATTTTCCACTGGCCCTTTATTGAATGTAATTTTTATTGCATGGTGATCTGGAAAAAATGCATTTACTATTTCTGTCTTTCTGCATTTGATTTTGAGGTCTTTACGTCCTCATATATGGTTAATTTTTGTATAAGTTCCATGAATTGTCAAGAAGAAAGTGTACTCCTTTCTGTTTCCATTCAATCTTCTCCAAATAACTATCATATCTGGTTTTTCTAGTATTCTATTTACCTCTTTAACATCTTTCTTATTTATTTTGTGGTTTGATTTATCTAGTTCAGAGAGAGCAAGGTTGAGATTGCCCGCTATTATACTTTTGCTGTCTATTTCTTCTTGCAACTCTCTTAACTTCTCCTTTAGGAATTTAGATGCTACACTACTTGGTGCATATATGTTTGGTATTGACATTGCTTCATTATCTATGGTACCTTTTAGCAAGATATAGTTTCCTTCCTTATGTCTTTTAATTAGGTCAATTTTTGTCTTTGCTTGATCTGAGATCAGGATGGCTACCCCTGATTTTTTAACTTCACCTGAAGCATAGCAGATTCTGCTCCAGTCTTTTACCTTTACTCTTTATGTATTGCTCTGCGTTAAATGTGTTTCTTGTAAACAACATATTGGATGATTCTGGCTTTTAATCCAGTCTGCTATGTGCTTATGTTTTATGGGAGAGTTCACCCCATTCACATTTACAGTTAAAACTACTAATTCTTTATTTCCTGCTATCTTATTAACCCCAAATTATACTTTTCTTTTCCCCTTTCCCCTTTCCCTCTTTCCAAGTATTTTACTTATGAGCATTACTTGCCTCAAGCAGTTCTCCCCCTTTCTTACACCTTTCCCTTCCAATTTCTCTTTTCCCTTCTATTTAGTCTACCCCTTAACTTTTCCTTTTTCCCCTCCCACTTTTCTATAAAATGAGAGATGTTTCTGGGTGAAACGAAATATATCTAATATTCTTTCTTTGGGCCAAATCTGATGAGAATAAGATTCACACAATATTTGTCACCCTCCCTTCTTTCCCTTAATTATAATATGTTTTCTTTTCCTCTTCTTGAGATGTAATTTCCCTCATTTTACCTTCACTTTTTTTCTATTATAATTTCCTTTCTACCTCTAGTTTCTTTTTTATATTATAACAGTAAAATCAGATTATACATATACTCTCTATGTATACCCATAACAGAAATACAGTTCTCAAGAGTTTTTTTTTTTTTTTTCTTTTTACCTTTTTATGCTTTTCTTGAGTTCTATATCTGGAGGTCAAATTTTTTTGTTTGTTTGTTTAGCTTTGGTCTTTTCATCAAAAATAAATCAAATCCACCAGTTTCATTGAATGTTCATCTTCTTCCTTGAAAGAAAATGCTCAGTTTAGCCAGGTAATTTATTCTTTGTTGCATTCCAAGTTCCTTCACCTTTTGGAATATCAGATTCCAGGCCCTTCAATCCTTTAACATGGAAGCTGGTAGTTCCTGAGTAATCCTTATTGTGGCTCCTCAGTGTTTGAATTGTTTCTTTATAACTGCTTGTAATTTCCTTGTTCTGATTGTTATGAGTTCAAATGCTGGAGTTCTTGTTCTTCTCAAAGCACAGCCGATTTAGAGGCTTAGAGCCCTTCGGATGTCTCCAAATCCAAAGGTTCTGTCCTTCAGCCTCTGCCTCTGCTTTCTTCTGCCTCCAACCAACACAGAGATGGAATGTCTCTCTTGACTCCTTCTGGGGAGCCCAGCCACCAACTACAGTGGTGTGAGATGAAGATGAATCTAGTTGTCCACTGAACTCTCCACTTGTAGCTTTATCCTCTGAAAACCCTTCGTCTGCCACCAGAGTCGCTCCTCTCGAGTCCAGCTGAACTTTCTTCTGCGACCAGCCAGCCAAGAGGAAATAATGTATTCTCCATAGAGCCCTCATCGCTGGCCTTTTATCTGACTCTTCTGAGAGAATGGGATTATGGGTTTTCTCCCATAGTGCTCTCTGGCCCAACGAGCTTCAAGGGACGTGTGAACTCATTGAACTCCAATGAGTAAAGGTGTGAACACAAGCCTTGTATTAATTAGTTCTACTTAGTACCTTGTTTCAGGTTCTGCCCAAAACATCTTCTTGTAAGATTAGATCAACTCTAATTAGTTAGCAGTTAGTAAGGATTCCAACATCTGATAGTTCTTAAATTTAGCCATAATATTCCTTGGGGTTTTAATTTTGGGGTCTCTTTCAGAAGGTGTTCAGTGAATTCTTTCAATGGTCATTTTACTTTCTGATTCTATGATATCCGGGTAGTCCTCTTTGATGATTTCCTGAAAGATAGTGTCTAGGCTCTTTTTTTCATCATGTATTTCAGAGAGTCCAATTATCCTTCGATTGTCTTTCCTAGCTCTGTTTTCCAGGTTAGTTGTTTTCCCAATTAGGTATTTTACATTTTTTTTTCCTTTTTTTTTTTTTTTTTTTTTTTTTTTTTTTGGTTTTGCTTGACTAATTCTTATTGTCTCATTGAGTCATTCATTTCCATTTGTTCAATTCTGAATTTTAGTGAACTATTTTCTTTTACATTTTAAGCTTCTTTTTATATTTGTCCAATTGAATTTGTATTTTGTTCTATGGCATTCTTTTTCTGTTTCACAAATTCTGTTTTTTAAGGAGTTATTTTCATTTTCTGTTTCACAAATTCTGTTTTTCTGGAAGTTGCTTTCTTTTCCATTTTATCAACTCGATCTTTTAATGAGTTATATGTCTTTTCCAAACCCTTTTGCAAAATTTTCATTTCCTTTCCCATTTTTCTTCTAGCTCTCTCTTAAGATCCTTTTTTAGAATTTCTTCTAGGAGAGCCTTGTGTGATGGGTATCAGGTTATATCATCTTTTGAGACTTCATCTGGAGACAATCTGCCTTTAGTCTCTTCAGGGTTTGAAATCTGTTCTTCTCTTTCACCATAAAAGCTGTCTATCATCAGAGTCCTCTTTACTTTTTTACTCATTTTTTTTTAAAGTTACGATCTGCTTTTAGGGTGGGGGAGGTTTTGCAAGCAGCCAAGGCTGTGCTGCATCAGTGCTAATTCACTCCCAGTGCTTGGTAGGTGTGGCCAGGTCCTGTGAGATTCTGGCATTTTGGAGTTTACTATTAATCTTTTGTGTTTGTGTTGGATGTTTTATAACTTCTTTGCAGATCTATTGGCTTGCATCCAGGGCAGAGTGGCCAACACTGCTATAGATTTCTCCCCATTGATTCTCTACCACACAGAGTCTGCACTGCCCTGGGATTCTACACTGTCTGCACTGGTGTTTGTGCTCAGCTGCTTGTGCTTGGCTGCCTCCCTCCTGTTTCCTATTGAAACAGTTTTTTTCTGGCAATCTTCAAAATTATCTTCTGCTGATAATTTGTTGCATTCCCAATATTTGTGGATTCTGCTGGTCTAGAGCTAATTCAGAGGCTGGATTTGCTAATTAGTATGAGGGTTGTAGAGAAAGTCAGAGAGAAATGTGTGTCATCTTCACCATCTTGCCTTCACCATGTCAGATGATGAATTTTCAAGGGCATTGAGGTGCTCTATGATTATTTCCCTATTTTTCTTGGACACTACCTCCTTCACAGTAGTGTGTTCATTCTGCCATTGAAGTGCAAAGATCCTTGGTAAAGAAAGGGAAAAGAAAAATAAGAGTGAAGCAATTGTCCTTCTTTCTTGGTTTAGTTATCATTCTATCCATGCCAAAGTAGTAGTGCTATGCCTATTTGAACTTTCCCATTTCTAATATGGCTGCCTTTCCTTTTGTTGTACTTTGCTTTTCTTACCAACCTTCAGTGGGTCAATCAATCAAAATGTATTTTAGTATCTACTATAATCTAGGTACTATGCTAAGCATTAAGGATACAAAGCCAAAAATGGAATTGTTTAGTATTTCTAAGGAAGAATACAACACACACACATTCACAAGCTTAATTTATATAAAGTGAATTCAAGGAAGTGTATAAAGAGAAATATTTTAAAAGCCTTAGATCATTTTGAATTTTGGCATTTCTCACATTCTTCTCATAGAACTAGGCCATATATAGGCCTCCATTACTTACTCTCTCTTCCAGTATATGTGTGTGTGTGTGTGTGTGTGTGTGTGTGTACATGAATGTACACACACACACACACACACACACACACACATATATATATATACTGTTCATTTTCAGACCTTATGAGATGCATTAAATTAAGCTTGCAATAAATATCCAGATAATTTTCAAGTCTCTAGGATGCTCTTCTGGAATACTAGATGAATATGACTCCTGTATACCTATATCACTGCCTTCAGTCAATATTACTTTTGGTTCCTTATCAGAATTATTTCTTTTTTGTATATGAAGAGGTTAATTTTACAAAAGTTCTCTCTTGACCTGATTTCTGTATAATTTTGATGCCTAGGAATCCCTTATCTTCAGCTTCTAATAATTGCTGCAAATTCCAAAGTCAAATAGAATAAGTTGTCTTGCAGTAAAAAGCCATGGGCTGGGAATCAGGAAGGTTGGATTTAAATCATTTCATTGATATGTACAGACTATTTGACTTTTGACAGATCACGACTTCCCTAAGCCTCAGCTCTCTCAAGAAATAAAGGATGATGATCTGTGTCATGGGTTATCATGAGGAAAGGGTTTTGCAAACCTAAATATACTTAAAATAAATTACCAAGTAGTCCTTATTCAATTTTTATCAGCAATCTTTATCTCTACTAGTCCTGGTTCTATTATCTCATGTCTTTTCCATATCACTTCAGTTAGGATTTTCTAGGAGCAGTATTAATTACAAATACAAAGAAAAAACAGGCTGAGAAAAATATTGTTGTTACTTAGAGTCAAATCATTGGGTTGTGATGAATGCAATTTAACTTATTGAGTCTAGAAATGTAGAAAAAGGGCTAAAAAAAAAAAAAAACCAAACCTAGAAAACATCTATTGTAAAATCAGCTGCAGATAAAACTTTTAAATATAGAGATTCTAGGAGTAGAATTCTTTGAAAACTGTTGAAAGTAGCGTATCCTAGTTATGAGTGCCTAGACCAAAACAACCATAGATGGAGTATGATCATATAATAGTGGTTCAATTAGGTTAAGCAACTGAGAATAGCTTAAAGATGTCCTTTTGACTAATATAAACAGATGCGAATGGATACTAAGAATGGACACAGCTACAAAAGAAACCATTAACATAGCATATCTTTGTTTAGTAACCCATTAACTAATTCGCAAAGGATTTTACTCTTACTCTTTCCAATTTGTGAATAATGAATGCTGTACTATCCAAGGATCTATCTCCCATTTAAATCCCCTTGCAACATACCTACTTACCTATAATAAGTGACCTTGGATGATGTTAAATAAACATTCCTATTCCTTTGGCAACATGATAAACTCGTTTCCATATTACTTCCACACACCTTGGGTTTGTGATTGATTTGATGTATGCATTCTTTTCATTGCTGCAGATCACAATGCACTATTGTCTTTTTGTCCTAGGCAGCTATTGCCCATATTGTCCCAGAATAAATACTGAAGAAGATACCCCCTTTAGGTTTCTTAATATGGTACAAATCAATTCTCCAATATTCTTTCCATATATCTAGCCCACTTCCTTTTCTGGTTATTATTTCTTTATTATCAATAAATAATAATAAATAATCAATTTCTTGATTCTAACATGTTGCATTGTACTCATATCCATTATGCATATCTCAATCTCCCATTCATGATCCTCACTTTCAATTCTTGAAAGGCCATAATATTCAGTGACTTAAATCTATGAAATATCATTGAAACAATCTTTTTTGGTCCAGACCCATCATTTCAATACTATGGGGAAGTCTAAGGATCAAATATCTTTTAACTAATATACATTAGCAACTCATCTGTGCCATACAGTCTTAATGCTATTTATGGCACTGAGAGGTTAAGGTACTTTCCAAGGGTCATACAACCAGTCTATGTAAGAGGTAACACTTGAGAAGATATTCCCAAATCAAAGTCCAGCCTTTTAGATTAATCTACTTATTGATCTTTAATATTGATCTTAAAATGGTGTGCCTATCCCCCCCCCCAAAAAAAAAACAACTTGCATTCAAAATGATTTCATAAAGACAACATAAGCCTTTCCTTTCCTGTTAAGTTCTGTGTCCAGCTTATTCTGTATCTGTTCAAGATACATGTATTGGAAGCATTTTATTGGTTATCTATGAAGACACACATTATAGTCTGGACTGTAGACATTCTTTAATGTCTACTTTTTTCTTTCCATTATAGATCATTTGACCATATTCTCTTAAATGATTATGTTTTGGATATTTGGTGCAATCAGCAGAATGCCATCTCCACCAGGTATCCTTCACATTAGTCTTCCATTTGGTATTTATGCTTGACACCCTTGCAATGGGAGAAAACTTTTGGCCAGTATATGTTTCTACATTTTAGACCTCACTGATGTTAATAATCACTCAGGCATCAAATAATGTATGTCATTTATATGTATTTAATAGAGTATTTTATGCTTTGATCTAAGGGATGGGAACACATTGTTGGAACTTTAAAAACATGTAAAAATCATTTTAGTGATTTTTAAAAAAATAAACAACAAACAAAAGTGGGATCCCATAGCATTCAAGCCTTCCAGTCAGGTTAATTAGGTAGCACTGGGGATAGAGCACTGTTCCTGGAGTCAGGACAACCAGTTCAAATCTGGCCACAGACATTTGACATTTACTCTTGTGAATACGGGCAATCACTTAACCCTGATTACCTCACTCCCTTTCCCCCTACTCCTCCATAAAGATAAGGGTTTTAAACTCTCTTGGGAAAAATGTTCTTCATGCATGCAAAGTTATTATCATTAAAAAAAAATTATAGAGTTGGGATTGCAGATTATTGGGTTAATTATTGATAATATTTTAATTATCTCATTTGCATAATAATTAGGGCTGAGGTTGTTTTCCTAAGCATTTGATGGCATTCTTTTATTCAGGTAATGTGGCAAATAGTTTTCAATGCCATAGAAATATGCCACTTCTAGCACTGGATACACTTTAGGTATAGTTCTAGTTTAATTTCTTTCCTAATTTTGTTTTCTTAGGTGCTATTTTCACTTCATTTTTTAGAACATCCTAAAATGTAATGTTAGAGTGCAAATGCTGTGTTTTCTCTGTCCTTAAGGATGAGGTATTTATTATTTTTAAGAAGTTCAGATTTCAGATTTTTTTTTCTTTTTGTTAGTATGTTGTCTTTCTTCTACATTCCTCCTTAAATGCATACAGGATAACATTTCGTGATTTGGGTATATGATCAAAGTTTTTCTACATTTATTTTTATTTCTAGTGTTTATTATTATTTTAGGATATTTTGCTTTAATAATCTTTTGGAAAGTGCCTCCTTTTTAGGAGTTTATAAATAAGTTTATATTCCAAATTGTTGTTACCCCTGACTACCATATTTCTTTTGACAAGAAGACAGTGTTTTCTGGCATTTTTTAGAACACCCTAAAATGTAATGTTACAGTCCAATTGCTGTGTTTTCTCTGTCCTTAAGGATGAAATATTTATTATTTTTTAAAAATGTTCAGATTTCATTTTTTTTTCTTTTTGTCAGTAGTTGTCTTTCTTCTACATTCCTCCTTAAATGCATACAGGATAATATTTCTTGGTTTGGGCATATGATCCAAGTTTTTCTACATTTCTGTCTTTTTCTCTGTCTCTGTCTGTCTCTGCCTGCCTGCTTGCCTGTCTGTCTCTGTGTCTATCTGTCTCTCTTTTGTAAGGGGGAGTAGGCATTCAATCATGGAATCTTTTAAAATTAATGTGGAACTCAGAGGCCACATATTTAAACCCATTCATGAAAGCTTTACCTTTCTATAACATTACTGAAATATGTCCATGTGACAAGCAGTGAATGTATATGAACTATTCATACCTCCAGTGATGGGAAACTTCCTATATCTTAAGGTGATCCATTCCATTTTGGGACAGATTTAGCTAATAAAATATTTTTAAAACACTTAAAATTTCATTATTATTAATTTTTCCTTTATTTTGTGAGTTGAAATTAGTTCTATGTAACTTCCATCTATTGCTTCTGGGACCAAACAAAACAAATTTAGTCCCTATTCTACATGACAGCCCATTGTCACAAATTCAAAGATAACCATCATATTCCAAGTACATATTGTATTCTCCAAGCTGAAAATCAGCAACTATTTCTGTATGAACACAGACAATATTTCATATACATGTATATGTATACACATATATACATATACTCTGTATAACCACAATACTTTATTTCTTAGCTTCAGGCTCCTCAATTTTAAAATATGTTGAATAATATCAACAGAATCAACCACACAATTTTGCTCTGATGATCGAATGGAATATTGGACATAAAAAACTTTGTAAATCTGAAGGATGTATGTGAAATTTCTCCATTCTTTTAATAGTATTATAGTTTTTTCTTAAAACACTGACCCATCTTTTTTAACATTAGGATCATGCAAGTATAGTAGTATAATATATATAGTAGTATAAAAATGTCATCAGAAAGAAAAAATATAAATCAAAAATATTTAAGCACAACCAGTGTTTAGAGACCTAGAAGATGACTGCTAGTATATTGAATGGAACACTGAGGAGTATTTGAGTAAGGTTATAATTGAGATCCATACAGAATTGCCAAATATAAAATGATTTATTGGGGAGAATATCCAAAATGGTAACCTCTTAAGTCCACCAAAATATTTGAGTGTACATGATAGCTGCTAGAATGATGATGATGATGAAGAAAATGATTTTGTGTCATGATCCTTAGTCAATAAAACCACCTAGTTTCCATCTTCTGAAAGGCAACCAGGAAGAGAGAAGCTTCTCTATCTAGAATCACAATAATGGTAATGTATATTTTGTGCAAGTGGAGACTTCCAGTACTCTCTCTTTATTCCAGTGCTTTGTCTTTATTCTTAGAAGATGCGATATGTAAATCAAGGGTCATATATAGAAACATTCAGTTTACTTCAATAACCATTTATGAGGTAAATATCTTATGCAAAGTCCTGATTCAGACCTGGAGATATGAATATAAACAGGGACAATAGTCTGCCTTACATAACTAAAATAAAATATGCATTATATACATAGACAAACATAAGATTGGCTGCATTTAGACAAAGGAAACATTCAGGCAAAGTGCTACCAGAAAGAACAGTCTCCTGGGGTGTTCTGGCAGAAAGTAAGGAAAAAAGTGGGATCACAGGAACAAAAAGTTAGAGCTGATTTGATGAAGTGGAGCAAATCTCTGATTCCACAAACTGACGAGGCTGAGGTTGACACAATTTCTGGAGCTTAAAAGTTTGGATTACACTGGGCTCAACCAATCTTATGTCCAAACTGAGTCCAGAATCAATGTAGTAGCTCTCTGGGAAATCAGAGACCACTATGTTTCCTTTGAGAGAGGTGAGCTGGTAGAATTATAAAATGATGCATGTCAAAATTCCTGAGATGATCAATGGTGACATTGGGCTCATGAGCACCCCTTCTACTTCTGTCTTGAATGTGATAAAGAAATTTTGTCTTAAAAAAATAAATTTATTGCAAGAAAGAGACTTCGGAAGCCATCTAGTCTAATATGAAGAAACTGAGATTTAGAGAGATAAGGGACTTTCATATAAGTAGCAGAGACAATCAGGATTTGAAGTTGGGTCTCTCTCTTAAATGTAGCTCCCTTTTCAAAGTCAGTGCTCAGATGCTCTTATAAATGTTCTTTATGAACTCAAGCAAAGTAAAACATACTGTGTACAAAGTAATAGCAATATTGTGAGATAAGTTGCAAATAATTGCTATTTTCAGCAACACAATGATCCAAGACTATTATGAAGGACTGATGATAAAAAATGCTATCCATACCCTGAGAAAAAGCTGATTGTGTCTGAATATAGATCAACACATATTCAATTTTTTTTTCTCGTGTGTTTTTTAAACTTTCTTTTTCTTGAGGGTCTTTTTTTGGGGAAGGGAAATCTATATTTTATTTTGCAACATGACTTTTATGGAAGTGTTTTGCATTAACTTCACATGTGCCTTCTTTAGGGGGCTAGTGGGTGGGGAGAAAGGGAGAGAATCTAGTATCCACAGTTTTAAAAACAAGTGTAAAAATTGTTATACATGTAATGGGGGAAATAAAAATATTAAACAACAACAGCAGCAGCAGCAGCAGCAGCAACAACAACAACAAATTTTAATGTTTGTAGATGTCCGGATAGGAAAATTCCTGCTTATGCTCAGAGGATAGATCAATAATTCATCTTTGATGTAATGGATAAGATTTTGGGATTTTTTTTTGAAGGCATATTAAAACTTGATTAAATGTACACATCTGGCAAGTGTCTGAAGTATGACTTGAACTTGATCTTTCCTAACTCCAAAATGAAAAATCTGTCTTTTATGCCATGAACTTGTTCTATTTCTTATGTTTGCTTTTCTGCTTTATAAATTTGCATTTTGGGGGGGTTCAATTCATGAAATGAAAGGTGGCTGGACATATTGTGGAAACCTCTCTTGTTTTTCTATCCAGAAACTAAGTACAGGTGAGTCATACACATGAAAAATAGTGTATGTTTCTCTTGAAGCAAGAATACATATGAATATTCCAATCAAATAAAGTAATTTCCAAAATAATTGCTTTTTATATGTTTTGATCATATGAAGTTTTTTTAATTGAGTTAATAATTTTATTTTTCAGCTGTCAAAAAGTTTAAATTTTGTTAAATTCTATCAGATTATTTTCAACATGTTTTGAAGAATATAATAGATTTGATTGTAATCTTCTTGAAAGCAGGCAAAGAATTGTAGTTTTTGTATTTTCTACTAAAAAAGTCTGGTACATTGCTCATGACAATGTGCAATCATTGTTTCCTGAAGGAAAAAAAAATTCTTTTTTTTTTCTCTTTATAAATGAGAGTTGTTTTCAAAACAATGCCAGTATTCCCCATTCAATTATCAATTTGTAAAGCATTTATCTCCAATAATATTTTTATTTGAAACATACTGAATTTTTTTCTCACCTCAATCTTCTAAATCCTAACTTTACAATTGGACCCAAATGCTTTATTATTTCATTTGTTCTTTAAACTCTCAAATAAAAGATTAAAGAAAACCCAAGAACTGCTTCAAGATCAGCTTCCTATTTTGCACTTGTCTTTGCCATATTAGAATACAATGTCAAATTTTATTTCAGCAATTTTGATGATACATAAAAAATAGGGCCCAGAGAAAGAGACACAACTGGTGAAGGCTTATGGAACAGGATCCCTGAGGATATGTCAGAGGAACTTGGGTTATTTATATTGAAGGAAAAAAAAAAAACCGAGAGAGTAACATGAGACTTATTGAATGCCTGGAAAGTTGTACAAAATGAGATAGCATGCTCATCTTGAAGACAGGAATCTGAATTTAAATTCCATCTCTGAGACTAACTAGTTGTGCAGCTATCGGCAAGATTTTAACTTTTCTGTTTTAGTACCCTTATCTGTAAAATAGGGATAATAAGAGACATAGTTCCAATTTCACAGAATTGTTACAAGATCCAATTGAGATAATATAAAGTGCTCTGCAATATTAAAGGCACAACATAAATGTCAGTTAATAGAGCAAAAAATTGAATTGTGTAACTATCATATTATGAAACATGAAATTGAAACTAACCTTATAACATGGAGGCAAAAATGTAGAGAAGAAAAAATTATGAAGTTTTGGGATACAAAGTTTTGCTTAGAACTTGTAATCTCATAGTTCATATGTCATGTTCAATTTAATAACTGCTATTCAAATTCATTTATTTCAGAGACTTTTATTTATTAAGTGACTACAATGTCCTTAGGTATTCTTCCACCCATTCTAAGTCCTGGTAAAAGGAAAATACAAAATAGAAACAGTAGCCAAGCAAAGGGGAAATTTTGGAAAATTCCTTAAGGAACAATGAATTTATATGGACATGATCTATTGCCTCTCCTTCATTTTGATAAATGTCTATAGCTTCAAGACTATTTTTATATATCCCTTTGCCTACTTTCAGAGTAAAAAATGGGGGGGATAGGAAGGCCTCTCTATTTTGTTAGCTTGTTCTTGTCAGTTACCAGTTGTGCTTGGTATCCTTTCCTCTTCCATTTTTAATTTTTGTTAACTATTATCTCAAACTACTTGGAGATTTTATCCTGATAGGTTGATGTTCTCTGTTATAAAGTAGCTCAAGCAGTATTGTACACAAGTCTTCTGCTCCTGAGAGATAATCATTTCTCCCTAATGAATATGTAATTGCTATTCTGTTTCCCCTGCTTTGAACTCAGTGCTTGCTCTATTTCTTAACAATTTCTGATCAGTTGGCATATGGATTATTTATATACTAATTCCGCAGAAGCTAATAAATTGATAGCAAATGGGGTAGGAGAAATTGATAGCAAATGGGATTGACTCTTTATATATACAGACATATATTAATACACACACACGTATATGCATATATATGTATATCATCTATTTTGATGATGCAACTTTGATGATACATAAGGAAAACAGCCCAGAGGAGAGAGACAGGATTGTTTAAAAGTTTGGGAATCCCTGAGGAAATGCCAAAGAAGGTTCACCTATTTATATTAAAGAAGAGAAAGGTTGAGGAAGTAATATGGAACTTACTGGATGTCTAGAAAGTTGTATACAACTGGAATGCATGCTAGACTTGGAGACAGGAATTTAAATTTGAATCTTACTTCTGAGACTATTTGTACAGTACAACATAGATAGAGATTAAATATATAGATTTAGCTATATCGATATAGTTTTCTAACCATATAGACATTTATATGCATACATGCATATATATGTATATACACAGAGTATATATGTGTTCACACTCAGACACATATACACAAACACATATGTTTATGTTAGCACATAAATTACACTCAAATTTTTAAAAAAGCAAGTATACATAGAGTCTACTTGAATAGAGTCAGGAAGAGCTAGGTTTAAGCCCTACCTTATAAGCTATGTATAGCCATATGAATTAATCACCTAATCTTTCATTACCTAGGCAATTTTCTAAGACTTAACAATTGCAAAAGAGTTATCTATTTGTATTGGTAAGAATTTCTTCATTAGAGGTTCTATAAATTAAAATCATAGATCTTGACCAAAAGAGCAACCAAAAATACCCATGTACATGGTCATACCAACCAATCCTATCACAAATACAAGTCACCCATAAAATCAGCACAGTTTCTAAGGAGAACTCTATATCAATTCACTCTTTGCTTTCATTAACAGAAGCACATAATCATTGAACATTGCCTCTGGAAGACCAATCATCTAGTTCAACTCCCTCATCTAACAAATGAAGGAATCAAAACTGACAATAAAAGTGACTAACATGTTTAAGGTTCCACAGTTAAGTTAGGATGAGAGTCTGGACTGGAATACCATATATAATATACTTTTGATATGCAAAACTTTTACATTTGAAATTATATTACACATTTCTTAGAAATAACTTTCTGAGCAATACTAGAAAAATGAACAGGGCATTTTATGTGGAAAAGAAGTCTGCTTTGGGAGATGACTGTAATAGCAATTTTCCTTTAAAGATGTGTGGATAATTATTAACATAAAACACATAGAACATAAGCTCCATGAGGATAATTTTGGTTTTTTTGTCTAGCACGGTGTCTAGAACATTATTGGCAGTTAATTAATGCTTGTTATTGTTGTTATTAAGGAGAAAAAAATAAAACTCTCACTAATTCACTAGAGAAAAGAGAAATCCCAACATGTTGATCTAGCTGCCACAGCAGAAGAAATAAGTGCTATGGTGACAAGAGCCATGGTAGCAATTGATAGGTAGGATACATAGTGAACATATCTGCCATTCAAATAGCCTTCTAGCTAAGAGATCCACTTGAGAAATCATTGAGTGTGACAGAAAAGTGACTTTTGTCTTTATTCAGCATAAAATCTATATAATCTGTTGAGTTTCAGTAATATTATGATTCTAAATATGTAAAATTCATATGTTTACTACATTAGTCTTATAGATTCTGACTTTACAGCAAAAATTTGAGGACATGAGGAGAGACAGGATAAGTGAAAAAATATAGATGGTCATGTTAACAGAAAAGTGCCAAAGTATAGAAGAATACATTATATCTATGATCTCTGTGGTTGCTGAAGTGATTTATTTTTACCAAGGACTAAGTGTCACTTCTGTAACTGGCAAAATCCAAGGACATGGAGGACATTATAGAAAAGGAAGAGGAAAATAGTGGGGTTTTTTCTAAATAGGGCATCAGTAAAAAGTTTCCAAGAGTAACTCTGAAAAGAAGGGAATAAAAGGAGGACATGGGAAAATTTTGAGGTTTTTTTTTCCTTACTACATAGCTGTTGTTAAGGTAACGATATGTATCTCTGAAGGAAAACAATAGCAATAAAAATTATCATAATTATATATATATATATATATGTATGTATGTATATATATATATCATCAAGTATGTAAAGGTTTATGTATTTATCTGACAAATATTTTTTCCACACAATTACAGAATGAGAGATTAATTCTGTCAATGTTATAATATTAGCAGATAATTTTATTCTTTTAAAAATTCTAATTATTTATGATCACTAATCATTTTAATACTCTTTCACCATTCATGATCTTGAAATAGCTCATCACTCTTCACATTTTGTGTAATGTTTCTTTTTAGATTTCAGCCCTCTGCTTCTGTACAATTTGTTGTTGATCAAGATATTAAAAAAAATAATGAGGGATATCAATGATAATGTCAAATCTTGTCAAATCTTTTAGCTAGGGACTCTTCATAGAGTCACTGACTCTCAGAGTTAGAAGACACATTAGAGGCATACAGTCCAATCCCCAATCTGAACACAAATTTCATTTACATAGTGATGTAGTAGACATACATAAATGGACAGCCAATACTTGTGTTTTTGTTGAAAGGAGAACTTGCTACTTGCCTAGGCAGCCCAAAGCTGCCTAAAGCAAGCTCAAATCTAATTCCCAAGAGTTAATTGTTAAATTTTCAGTGTGAACATTTACACCTCAGAAATTGGCAAATTTTATAAATCAGGACTTGATTTATTTTTGTTGTTGTTGCTATTGTTGTCAAGGTTTAAGAAAATGGGGAAAATGCTAGCAATGCAGATTAAACTTAAAAGGGTGTTGTGGGTATATTTTTTCTCTTGACAAGCTGTTTGTTAAATATTTACTACTGGTAAATTAGCAAGTTTTTCCTTACCTTGAGTATGCAACTGACTCTCCATAACTTCAGCTCACTGCCTTTCTCCTGCCCTAGTTTTTATCCTGTTAAAACCTGATTCTTTTTTCTGATAGAGAAAAAGGAAAATTTGCTTTTTAATGTTTTGAAGAATCTCTGTATTCATCAGTATTAGTTCTCTCTTCACTGGTTCAACCTATCCTATCACATTTTGTGTGATTCTTTTCCATGCGCCTGAAAGGCAGGAAGCACAGTCCTGTGGAAAGGACAGATTCAAAAGCCTTGGAGATTCAAATCCTGCCTGGATTACTTGCAACTATGGGAAATTAATTCCAGCTTTCTGAGCCTCAGTTTCCTTTGAAAAATTATAATTTTGAGGGAAATGAGAAGATGTCTCCAGTGCATTGGAGACTTTTCTTGGATCTTTTCACTTTTTCAAGTCTATTAGTGAACATTTGGGATGTTCATCTACTATTCCTTGTTCTCACTGTCTGTCTACTCACCTTCTTTTCTTGACATGAGGGTTCTTGATGGTATCTTACATGACATTTGAATATTTGGTATTAAAAAAAAAAAAAACCTCTGTAAGATGAGGATATATTTACCAGGAAAATGTAGCTATGTTAGTTTTGTAGAAAGCTAGGGGAAAAATGTCTAGGTCTATGTAATACTAAAAGTTCAAGGTAAAATTTAACACAGATGTTTATCATAGTATAGACACAGTTTATTTTCTATTTCAATGACTAAAGATGAGGAGTGTGTATGGAGGAAAGGAGTGTTAAGGGAGTAATCTTTCCAGGTGCAGTTACATTATTGTGTTAGGTGTTCCCTCTACCTCTCTTCTGTTTAAATTCCTGAAATGCATCAGGCCTCAGGAGTTTAAGGCAGGTACACTCTGTTAGGAGTTGAAGGAAGTTTTGCACATTTCCTAACTGACATGTGGATAAGCAGACGGTAAATTGCATGGCTACGATTGTTCTCTAGTTTTCTTTATGTTCCTTCCCAAGTAAGGCCTTGATGGTTTCTCACTGTAAATGCCACTGCAGTGCCTGAAAGCATTTTGGAAAGATTCAGAGGGCTTTTAAAAGCCTAGAATTTTAAAAGGGGGGGGGTAGTTGGAAGAAAACTTAAACAGATAGTCTTACTTCAAAAAGATTGAGAGCAGGAGAGTGTTGTCAGTACAAGTATTGTGAAAGCACTTAGAGATAATGGGTTAAGTGTAACTGAATCAGAAACATACAGATTTGGCAGTAATCTCATTCACAAAATGTTTGAGTGGTGGAGGGCGATGCCAAGTTAAACAGGATGATCAACTCCACACAATACATGTTTGCAACACTAATGGGTCTTAGGATCAAGGCCACCCACTTCCAGGTGGTGGGAAGCAATGGCAGCTGCCCTGACCATTGGAAATCCAGGGGAGACTTCCTGCTGACATACATTCTTTACCATATATCCTAAAGTTCATCAGAAGTGAATTTAGGCTGTGTCTATCCATGGCTCTCCATCCCCCATTTGGAAAACAGCAATTGTCTTGCCCACTGTCAAGTTAAGACCTCCCTTCCTATGTCCTCCTTTCAATGTGAGAGAAATTCTAGTTGTATTCCTTCCCTTCAATATGAAATTCTAGTTGTATTCAGAAGGAAATAGGGTGACAATATAGGGAGTCACTTTTCTTTCAAAAAGGAAACAATGATATTGGGCCAGAAGACCCGGATATATGAAATAATATTCATCAAAACTATTGGTCAGGATTTATTATGCCAGAAATGGGTTCCTTTTACTTTGTTTAGCTTGATCTTTTCTGACATTCCTTCCTGTCTACACCCTCATAGGATAACCAAAATTACTATTCAAAATACAGGACACAGAGCTTTGGTATATTTTGTAAGAATTCTAGTGCTGAGGTTCAATTGCTAATATGAAGGAAGAACGTTTCATGACTGTTTTTTTTTTTAAGACCCCCAATGTTGTTTATTATGAGAAAGTTAAATGCATCGTTTTAATTTTTCACAATTTGTAAAATACTTTAATGCATTATCTCATTTATACACACATACATACACATATATAACAATTATTGGAGATATGTGCTATTATTCTCTGCATTTTATGAGATAAGGAAACCGAAGCAGGTAGAAATTAAATGACTTGCCTAAAGTTACACAACTAGCAAGAATATGAGGCAGAGTTTGAACACATGTTTTCCAGACGACAAATCTACCACTTTATCTTCTGCACCCTTAGTTGGCCTTTGACTTTAGATGGGATCCTTCTTCATCTATGCACTAAATATTTAATAAATGACTATTATATATCTACCCCAGTGTCAAAAATCTACAGGCCATAAAGAAGTAAGATTTTTTTTTTTTATTTCATTGATATAAAGAACTTATCTCACCTAAAGCCGATCTGCAAAGCTTATTTAACCTAATCTTAGAGAGATGCCTGGGTACCCCAATGACTTAAATTATTTGCCTGTGACTACAGGGCTAGTACATGTCAAAGGTAGGAATTGACAAGTCAAATTTTGACAGATCCAAGTTATTTAATAGCAATAAATGCAGAAATGTCTTGACCATTTGCTTGACGATCTTTATCCAATAAAAGTTAACAAACATTTAAGTACCTATGCTGAATATACCATTGTATATTTAATGCCCCAAAGGATCAATGTTTTCATCAGTTTGATGCTCCTTCCAATAATGCAAATTGAAATCTATCAATGCCTGTTCATCCCATACAACTCATTTATATATTGTTAAAAGATTACCATAGAGGCTCCATTCCATATGCTGGAAGTTTTCCTTGCTTTCTTTTAACCACTCAAAAGTACCTGTTGAGGATTTTGGCTATTTATTTCTCATTTCTTTTCCTTCCCATATGATCATAAGGTGCATGTTCCATAGCCAATAAAATGTAAAACGCTTTAAGTTAGGATCTGTTCTGCTTTTCATATTGTCCATATTTAGCATATAGTAGTCTCTCTATAAATGTTTGTTGAATTGAATTAATTATCAAATGGAAATAAAAGCAATTTTAAGATTCTACTTCACACTTAGTAGATTGGCAAAGTTGGCCCCTAACACACCAAGATAGAAAAATTATAAATGTTGGAAGAACTGTAGGAAAATAGGCATTTAAAAAAATACTATTGATGCAGTCATGAACTGGTCCAATCATTCTGGGAAGCAACTTGAAATTATGCTTGAAAAATAATCAGATTATGCATACTCTTTGACTTAGCTGTATCACAAGGAGATCAAAAAAGGATCCATATATTCAAAAATATTTATAGTAATTTTTTGATGGCAAATAATTGAAAACTAGGGGAACACTCATCAATTGGGGATTGGCTCATATAATTACAATATATTAATATTTTGCAAGAAATGATAGAAGGGACTGTTTTATAGAATTTTAGGAAGTCCTATATACACTGGTACAGAGTAAAGTGAGCTCATTGAGGAGAAAAAAATCACTATTACAAAGAAACAATTTTGAAAGACTTAAGAAATGTGATCAATGGAATGAGAAATTATGATTTCAGAGGACTGATTAGAAAACATTAGGGGGAATCATTTAGAAAACTTTTTGAGAACAAAAGTGGTGGGTTCAAGGTACAGAATGAAAAAATATATTTTGTGAGATAAATGTGAGAATTTGTCTTGAATGTTTATGCATATTTGTTACAGGAGTTATGTTCAGTGGCATGTTGGTAAATGTTAAACAATTGGCCTCTGCAAAATGTATATATTACATTTTTTAAAAGTTTAATCTGAAGTACTTGTATTGTCTCATTATTTTCTTAAATCTAAACAATTAAACGAAAATCAAGCCCCAATTTATATTGTCTGCTAATTTCTGAGTATTTTATACTCATACTGAAATTTTATCAATTAATTTTCACTTTTCCCAAAAACCATACCTCATCTCCATTTAAATATATATTTTTTAAATAAATGAAGGGTTAAGAGATTGAAGTAAGAAAAATGTTCAACTGTAAAAAGTAAAATAAATTAATTTGAGTATGCAATAATGAAGAATAAATTTAGGTTCAAGGAGGATAGAAATGGATTCTGATAGATGTTTCTATGTTTTTGTCAACATGGGAGGGTCATGAATGCAAACCTTATGTCTATTACAACTACTCAATTGCTCAGAATGAGACATCACTGCAAAAATGATGAGATTTTTCAAGAAACAGGCATATCAGCATTTCTGAATTTATTCCATTATTCCACTGGTATAGACCACTCACTTTTCTAAAAATCTCTTTTTAAAAGTTTATTTAGAGCAAGCCACCCAAATCCAGCTTGATTAAAAAAAAAACAATATTGATTCACAATAACTTTTGGCTATTCCAAATACATAAATCCTTACTTCAAAGAAGGAAGATTGGTCACCATTAATAATATTTAAAATAATATATCATGTGATAATAAAGTTCATAATATTCTGAGCAATGATATAGAGGAAATAAGTGTAGGAATTTTAAAGGTGCCTACTTTCAAAGAGACAGTTCCTATTCAGATGCATAAATTCTGGCACACCTGCTTTTAAAAAATGATTAGTCACTTCATTATTTAGGGATTCCCACTATGCATCTATGAAATGGTTACTATGGGTTCCTATCCTCAAACTTAAAATCTGGGGAAATTTGTGTCTCAGACGAATAGAAAGTAGTTCAAAACTTAAAGACAAAACAGAAACAAGTGCCAACATATTGTGACACAAAAGTGTTAGATGAAGTCAAGAGGCAAAGAAGAATGACAAAGTCAAACTTCTTGGAGGAGGAAATGCTTGAATTGAAACTTGAAGCATGATATATATGGATGCCCTCAGTAAACATTTTGCCCCAAAATCTTGCCATTAATGTTGTGAGTAATTAATGAATATTTGGGAATTGATAGACTGCCTGACCCTCCCATGTTTTCTGATACATTAAGGAACATCTGTCATCTTCCATTCCTAACCTTCCCTGAACTCATTCTTTATTATTCTTTTAATTCTCTACAAAGAAGATGAAAAAAAAAATACTCTTAAACAGGGGAAGAAACAAACTTTTAAAAGTGATTGCAAGAATCTGCAAAGACTGCCTAGTTATTTCAAGTGGGAGCTACTTGAGGGAAAGACTTCACTTTCTATGTCTTGAATAGAGCTCAGCAGGCTTTCTGTGTATAGTAATCACTAATTATAGCAAAGCTTTTATTGAGGATATGTGTGCTAAAGGCAAATATTTATAACAGAAATAAAGTAAGCACAAAGACCTAAATAGGTGAATAATTGGATTTTTTGGTGCCCCAGCAAAAAGTTTTTTGTATAAATTTTGACAGATTCAAAATATTTTATAGTAATAAATGCCAACACATCTTGATCATTCATTTCACAGTCTTATCTAATCAAATATAACATTTATTAAGCACCTAAACTGGACATATCATTATATACTCAATATTCCAAAGGGTCTATGATATCATTAGTTTGGATAGTCCCTCCAATCATGCAAATTATTGCATTATAATATATATAATATGTAATATATATGCATATATATAAAATATAGTTTTGCAAATTATAATCCACCTATGCCTGTCCATCCTGTGTAACCCTTGTCCACATATTCCCAAAAGATCACTATAGGGGATCCTTCTGAGGGTTTGATTGATTGATTTATATGTTTGTTTGTTTTATTTCTCAAGACTACCAGTAGACACTGACTATATTTGGCTATTTTATTCATCTTCCTTCCTATATGACTAGCCCATCAATCTTCCTAATTTCCCTGACTACCCCTTTTACTACCCCTTTTACTCTTATAAGCAAAATAAGATATTTAAGGCCTAGAACATACTTAGTATCAATATGGTATCAATATTGCTGGGTGGGGTGTGTAGAGACTGATTCAACAACACCTTGTCACACTTATTGCAATGCAGAAGGTTTTGCCTGTGACCTGCAGTAGCTGCTTATCTTCCAACATGACAGTTGGCTCTTTGAAGGAACAGGCTAAGTGGTTGGGCCTGGGATAAGCATCAGTAGAATCAATCTTCAACTTTTTTCTAATGCATCCCAGACTGAGGCTGCTCTGTTTATATCTATTTTTTTTTAGAGAAAAAAAAAGATTTGTTAAGACAATTTTAAAATAGAGCAAAAAGGACAGGATTTGAATCTAAAGGGTCCAGATTCAAATCTTGATTTAGTTATCTGTTAGATAATAGAAAAAAATTACATAAACTCACTGGGCTTCAGTATTTCCACATATAAAATGAAAGTATTCAACTCTAAATTCTCTTCAATTTCTAGACCCTATTAGGGTCCAAGGAACTAGAGCAAAAAGCTTGCCTTATGGTCATTTTACGTTCAGAACATTGTTAGAAAAACAGAGTCTAGAAACCAGAATAAAGGGAATATTTGACCTTCATAACAATTACTCAGAATATTAAAAAAGCAGACTGTGTCTACAACACAGAGAAGAATTCAAGGTCAAGGACAACATAATAAGTAGAGATAGAGAATGTCAATACCAAGGTTCTGGAGTAGCAGCAACTGGTCTGAATCAATTTACTTCATTTAATTTCTTTGGAACATTTATTGGTTTTTAAGACACAGTGTGAAAAGCTTGTATTTTTGTTTGTGTAATCATTTTAATCATGTCAAACTTTTTGTGACTACATTTGGGGTTTTCTTGGCAAAGATACTTGTGTGATTTGTCATTTTCTTCTCCATCTCATTTTACTAATGAAGAAACTAAGAAAAACAGGGTTAAATGTTTTGCCCAGGGTCATATAGATAGTAAGTATCTGAGACTAGATTTGAATTTAAAAAAAGGAGAGTCTTTCTAACTCCAGACATGGCATTTTATCTGCTCTGCCACCTAACTGCCTACTTCCTTGTTTTGCTTAATGGTTTACAGTTGTGTTTCTAATGGCATGCTCCTTTTATCAAATGGGAAGTAACTGTACCATAGACATTAGCAGACTCCATTCCTCCTTCTTGAACATTTCTTTGGCCCTGGATTTTGGATCCATCTAAATAAAGATATATAGAATGCCCTCTTAATTTGAGGGCAATTCTTAATTGAGGGAATAATGTGAGATTTATTTTGGCTATTTTATTCATCTTCATTATTTTATTCATTATAAAGATAATCTCCAAAGATTTCTTGTCTGGCCTATGACTTTCTAACTTTAACGTACTGGAGGTTCTCCCAATGCATCCAATCACTAGAAATCACATTGAATAGGAATTCTTCTTAAAATGAAACCTCAGTTTCAATTGACTTCAAATCAGGAAGATCAGAATTCAAATCCTGCTCTGAACAGTTATCATCTATGTCACCCTACACTAATTACTTAATCTCTTTTAGTCTTATTTTTTTCACTTATAAACTGACTTCTTAAATAATTTATGAGGAAAAAATGACTTAAAATATGGAAACCATTTTACAAATTTCAAAGAACCATATAAATGTTAGTAATATTAATTTATCCTCCTTCTCCTCTTTTTCCTTCTCCTTTTCCTCTTCCTCCTTCTCCTTCTCTTTCTCCTTTTCCTTTTCCTCTTCCTTCTTCTTCTCTTTCTCCTTTTCCTTTTCCTCTTCCTACTTCTGCTCCTCATTCTCCACCTTCTTCTCATTTTTCACCTTCTCTTCCTTCTCCTTCTTCCTCCTTTTCCACCTTCTCCTTTTCCTTCTCCTCCTTCTCCTCCTTCTTCCTCTTGCTCCTCTGGTAATGTTTGATGCTGGGTAAATGACAACTTCTCTGAACTTTAAATTTGACATTTATAAAATAAAGGGATTGGACTATATGGCCTCTAAGATCTCGTCTAGCTCTAAAGCTGTAATCCTATGGTTCTTAGAATAATTAATCTCAAGTCCCAATCAATGTCTAAGGCATTTTATTTAGAATTATGATATAGAAACCACTTCTTTCTCAGAATGATAGGAAATAATGGGTACCAGGTAACATTAAAAGTTAGAATTTCATTAATTCCATTCTTTCTGTTTTAGTTGGCAGAAGTCTTAACTTATAAATAATGACTCTGGGACTCAGTTTCTCTTGCAAAATGAGAAGATTGTATTGGGAGATCATCATGATAAATTTATGACCTTGAGCAAATTATTTTCTCTCTCTGGCCCTTTGATTCCCTCAAAGGTAAAGTTTTTCATCTTTTAGGTTATTGTGTAACATTGGACACATTTTATGCTTTCTGTAGATCTTTAGGTTCTTGATTTGAATAATTAGAGATTTGGACTATATGGCCTTTGCAGACCACCCAATCACTAACCCCAGCCCTAAATCTATGGTTTTTGAGAAGATGATGTATAAAGCCCCATATATCTATCAATGATATAAGACTTTGCTACTTCCCACCCTCAACTACCTCTAGCCAATTGAGCCTTTTTTTCTTTAAAAAAAATTAACATACAATTTTGTTACTATCTTCTATTTATTCAATTTGTATGTGTAAATTCATGTATGTACCATACATCCCATTAAAACATAAACTCCTTGAGGACAGAGACTGTCTTTTTAGTTGTTTTACATCCCTAGTGCTTAGTACAGAGCAGCTAACTTGTGCACTGGGGCCTGGAGTCAGGAAAATCTGAGTTTGAATTTGGGCTTGAACATTTTCTAGTTGTGTAATGTTGGGCAAATCACTTAACCATGTTTGCCTAATTTCCTCATCTTTAAAATAGAGAAGGCAATGACAAACCACTCTAGTATATTTGCCAACAAAACCCAAATGGAGTCACAAAGACCAAGACACAATTAAAAATAACACAATTATTTAGCACAGTGCCTTTTACATAGTAAGTATTAAATAAATCATTATTGCTTGATTAATTAAATTTAGCTGTGGTTCAACCATAGTCACTACCACTACCAAACCTGTGTAGGATTTCAGGATTATCTAGGTAGGCATCTAACCAAGAAGTGCTAACGGTATAAATCTTTTGGTCAAGCAAATGTACTGGTTTATTAAAAAAATCATTGTTGAACCCCCTAGACCTTAAGCTGCCCAACTTTGTTAACAATTATGGTACAAGTGTATTACTGCCAACTGTTGGTGGCACAGTCCCATGAACAAATGGGCCATGGCCAATTCCACTATGTTAATCTGAGTTACCTCCATCTGAGTCATTTCATTTTGATGACCTTTACAATGTCTTTGAGAATACATTTTCATAGTTTAAATTGATATAACAATAATTTAGCCTTCATACCTTATTTTTGGCTTCTAGATTTCAAAACTATATTTCATTGTAATGTGAATCTTGATTCTCCTCCATCCCCTTTTCCATCTTTCTGTTGTATGTCATCTTCCTCATTTGGAATGTAAGTTATTTGAGGGTATACATACATATATGTATATAAATGTGTGTATATATATATATATATATATATATATATATATATATATATGAGGATGTGTATACTTCTGTGTGTGTGTATGTGTGTATGTGTGTGCACTTAGATTTAGTACAGTACCTGGTACTTAATAAGTTCATAATAAATTCTTATTTTCTTCCTTCTTCTAGGTCTTATTAATTCATTCATATGAATTATATGACCATGAGCAAATCACTTAACTTTTCCATACCTCAATCTCCTTACTGTTAAATAGGGATAATAACACCTGTTTTAGGAGGCAGTGGGTACATTCATATTAAAAAATCAGTAGGGTTTATGGATAAGAGGTAATGTCATACTATGAAAAGAGCCCTCATTTGGGAGCGAGAGAGGACTTTGGCCACTGTGTAACTCTAGGACAGTCACATAATTTCTTTGGGCCTCAATTTCTTCGTCTGTAAAATGACAGATTTAAACAAGATGTTCTTGCTTCATTTCAAATCTTCTTAACTCACCTTATCCACCAGTATCAATCTCCTTAAGAGCAAGGATTATAGACATGTACCACCAAAGCCAGCATATCCTATTAATTTGAATATTTCTACTATCTTCTGTGAATATGACCTAGGGCTGAGCTAACTATTCTAAGCATGAATACACATCACATTAGTGGCATTTATTGAGAACAATGAAAGTTTTTTTTTAAACTTTCCATTTTTAGCATTAACACTTACTATAGCAGATGATCCTTGACTATGAGCAAATCCCTTGGGTGAGAAGACTTGGCTACAGCATACATACAAAATGTCCTAAACTCATTTTGCCTTCTTTTTATTTATTTTTTTTCCCCAAATGATGCTTTCTGGTTCACATCCTTATTGGAAAAGCTTTTCTGAGCAAAGAGATTAGGTGGCTATTTATTGCCATTAGGATCATTTTAAAAGCTGTTAGAAGTAAAAATATTAGTACTTAAAAAGAAAGCCATTTGAGTTGTGAAACTCATTTAAAAAGGAAGAAAAGATTGAATTCAAACAATACCCTCAAGACATTTTAAAGGAAGGTTTGGAGTTCCAGTAGCTAGCTAGAGGAATTCTAACATTAAGTGAAGCATAACATTTGCGATGGATGTTTGTTACAAATTCTTAGTTTCCTTTAAATGCACAATCCTGGTGCTATCTTCCACATAAGGCCATTATTCCAAATCTCTCAGTTTTTAGTGTATTTCCCTTCCTTTGAAGTGGATTTATATTTACTTTCCTTATATTTTGTATTGGGATATTTAGAGGACTCAGTGACTTGGTTCTAAAGTCAGGAAAATCTGAGTTCAAAACCTGCTTCAGACACTTAATAGTGGTGTAACTCTGAACAAATCATTTAATCCTGTTCACCTCGGTTTCCTCACCTGTAAATTGAACTAGAAAAGAAAATGGCAAACCACTTCATTATCTGCCAAGAAAATTCTTAACTGGGGTCAATGAAGTTTTGGATATAACTTGAAATGACTGATCAATAATAAACTCTTTGCATTAGAAGCAGCATAATGATGAAGAGCTAACCTCGGAGTCAAGGTGCTCAAATGTAGCTTCTGATTCATACTAGCTGTATGAATCTGGCAAATTACTTGATCTTCCAGTGACCCAGACAATTCTGTTAGACCATAAGGCAGAGAGAAATTTCAGTTGCATTGGTAAGAGGTGTTCCCTCAACAAGTGTTCCCTATAAATTAAAGTCAGTTCCTTATCTTCTATACCTGAATGAACTTAATTATACATATTATGTAATATAACTTCTCTGAGGAGAGAGACTTTTTTATTTTTATAATCCCAGCAAGCATTACTGTGTTTGGCACATAGTTGCTTAATAATTGCTTATTGCGTTCAGTTCACTTCTATTATCATTTAGACAGCTGGATGACACAGTGGATAGAATTCTGGAAATGGATACAGGAAGACTGAGTTCAGATTCAACCTCAAATATTTATTAGCTGTGTGACCCTCTGCATGTCACTTTATATCCTTCTATTTTAATTTCTTTCACTGTAAAAATAAGCTGACAATATCATCTATCTCCTAGGATTGTAGTGAGGACCAAATGAGACAATGTTTTTAAAATCCTTAGCACAGTGCCTGATATATTCTTCAGGCATTCAATTGGGTCTGATTCTGTGACCCCCATGGACCATAGCATGCCAATACTGGACATGGGGTTTTCTTAGCTTAGGTAATGAATTGAATTGTTTTTTCCCTCTCCAATAAATTAAGGCAAATAGAGGTTAAATGACTTTCTCAGATTCATATACCTAATATCTGAAGTCAGATGTGAACTCAGGTATTTGTTACTGCTGAGTCACTTTTACCATAAAAAGACTGTGTGTAGCTATATCCAGTTTAAAAAAATCCCCCAAATGATTTTACACATTCTAATATGCATGTATTTAGATATCCCTCAAGCTAAAGTCTGAATGAAAATCACCTGGCAAACAGCTAATCAGCTAAACAGCAGAGCTCTCTTACCCTAGGCTTACAGGTTTATGTTTTCCCTAATTCAGAAGATATGAATCCCAACTAGGCATAGACCCAGGGAATTTTGTCTGGTTTGGAACTTCCCCAAGTGTTTTGCCACAGACTCAAGGGCACACAAATAGAGATTGAAAATACTGATTTTGTGCCCTCTTTGTGGTTTATTATTCACTTTGGTTTATTCTTCCACTTCTACCTGGATGACTCTTTGGGAAGTTCGGATGGTGTGCAAATATCCTAAGAAATATATAAAAACCACTGTCAGAGACCTTATGACTGCCATAAGTGCATGCAATTCTAGATTTTGTCATTTCCAGAACAATTGCTTCTCTCTGACTTTTACAAGGTGACCTGCACTGTACTCAGACTAGACCTTGAGATCCAGATTTGATTCTTGCCATCCTTTTCACTTCTAAGAGGTCCATCAATTAAATTTCAAGGCATCTGTGAATTTGTGTTTTTTTATATTTTGGTAACTGTATTTTGATAAAAATTGATTACCTTGTGATGCTTTGCTTTTATTTTATGTACTTAAAAGCATAATTCCAAGAAAGGGTGAATAGGCTTCACCAAATTGCCAAACCAAAAAAAAAAAAATAGTTAAGAACCTCATTCTGGAGATTCAGATCTCCTGATGGGGAATTATGGAAGAACCTGAATCAATCTATATAAATTCTTCAGTAATACTTCCACTGTCAAAGGTCACCCTATAAACCAAATATACCCATGTGCATGCACTGAGAGACATAAAATGCATACCTTGCCCATTCATCAAATATGGATTGTTTCAACATTGATTGCACCATTCTCCTGTCCTGAGGCTTAGTAACATTTGGCACACTATCCTTTCCTGTTAGAGCTGAGGATCAAACTGCTTCGGCAGGTTGGCACTAGACTGAACTGCTGAATGCTGTCAAAAGAAATCAGGAAAGCTTTGCAGGACTTTCTCAGTAAAGAGGACAACACTTCTTTTTTCATTCATGAGCAAAAAATAAAAATCTCTCCTCTTTCCCACACATTTTAGACCTCAAGACCTTTTAATGAAGAAGGTACAAGGAAGAAAACATTTAAGGAGACACTTCTTTCCCTTGCCCCTCCCCCCACTACTTCCAAACACCCCCAAATTAAACTGTGGTCAGCGACTCAGAGGCTTCACAACTGTTCTTTATCTCCTTGGCTGATCTGGTTCCAGGACATTGCAAAAGATTTATTTACAATCACCCAAAGAGCCAGGATAGCCTCACCTTCATCTTGAAAATAATAGCTGTTTTGTCCTATTTCATTCAACAACAGTGATTCATTATGTAGCATGAGGCCTTCCCTGATACTTGTAACTGTCAGGCAGATTTCCTACTGCTTGTTCTTATACAATGGACCTTTTTTTTTTTTTTTTTTTTGACAAATAAAACCTGAAGATGTATAATTAAATGTTTGTCCATACATTTGTGTATATATTCTCCATTTCTTTTCCTTGGAGTTATTTTTGACTTTTTACTTTCCCTTATATCTAACCAGTTACCAAGATTTCCTACCCCTATATCTTGCACATCTATTGCCATCTATCTATTTACACATCATCTACCCTACTTCAGATTCTCATTGCCTCTCTATTGGCCTATGCTAATGGCCTCCTGATTGTCAATTTGTTTCCTACTCCTTCCCTGGATTTTGACTTGAAGGACCTGCTCAAATCTCAGCTCTATGACTTTCTTTTTATATGACTCTGGTCAAACTACCCTCACTTCTCTGGTTCTCAATTTTATCATCCAAAAAAAAAATTCCAATTGACTTCTCAAATTCTTTCTAGCTTTAAATGTATGGGTTTATTATCTCTTTTCAATCCAATATACATATCACTGCCAAAATGATATTCCTAAAATATATCTGTTAGTCTATTTTTAAAAACCACTTCCTATTACTTCTAAATAAAACACAAAATCCTCAGCCTAGCATGTCTGACTTTACACACTTTTAGTTTTTTTCTTATCTAATTTATTTCCTCTCCATTCATTTCATAAGGCAGGTCTGCTAACCTATCCTCATATATGAAATTCTACATTATGTCTTCATATTCTTCCACAGACTATCTTATAAGCCAGGGATTTACTACCTACTTATCTCTACCTCACAGAATCTCTAGGGAAAACAATAATAGCATATATCTATATCTATCTATCTATCTATGTATCTACATATATATTATATAATGCCTATTATGTACCAGGCACTGTGCTAACAATTTTATAGATATTATGCCATTTGAGAATCAGAATAACCCTGTTGAGGTCTGTAGTGCTATCATTCCCAATTTGTAGTTAAAAAAAACTCTGAATGACTTAAGATTAAAACAACTAGTTTTTGAGGCTAGTTTTGAACTAAGGTCTTCCTGGCTCTAGGCCCACTTCTCTTTCCATTTTGCTTCCTAGCTCAGATGCATAAGAATTAATAACCCCCCTATTATTAGGATTCTCTCTCCCTGTTCTCTCTCTCTGTTCTCTCTCTGTTCTCTCTTTTTCTGCATTCTCTATCTTTCTCTCTGTCTCTCTGCATTCCCTCTGTGTCTTTCTCTCTCAATTACTTTACATTTATTTTTGTATTATGTATTTTTTATTTACTCACTTTATTTACATATTAATACTCACAAGTGAGTATTCTTCACAATAGATTTTCACCACATTAAGGTAAGTAACTATTTTAATGCATATTGATTAGCACAAACATTTTCACATAGTAGGTATATAATAAATATTTTTTATTTAAATTACATTGAATATAAAAATTCAAGATCAAACAAAATTATATTCAGAGCCTTTATAAATAAAATATTCATTTCAAAATCATTGCTTTATTTCTTTGTGAAAGAAGGATGATCAAGGGTGATCCAAAGATGTATTTTTATGGTCCTTAATAGATGAATTTAATTCAAGACTAAATAAGTTCTGAATTCAGATAAGCATTTGTTAAGAGCCTTCCAATATACACAGATATAGGGGAGCTGAGTATAAAAAGGAAACTAGGGAATTTAAAAGAGGGGAGTGAAAGAACATTGTATGCACAGGAGTGGAGACAGTAGCTTATGCAAGACATGAGAGAAGATGGAAAGTCATAGATGAAAGACATGAGGCTGGAATGTTGCATATGTAAAGGGATGAAATGAACAATAAGGTTGGGAAGACATATTGGAACCAAATTATCAAAGGAGTTAATGGTTAAACAAAGGGATTTACATTTTATCTTATAAGGCTAGATGGTCTGTTCTATGAAAAGGATTCATTTCTTTCAAATGAATCCCTTGGCTTATCAGGGGAAGAGATAGTTCTATAGTTCCTATATGCAATAATATCCTAGACTATCCTCAGATCTCTTATGCTCTTATCTATTCTCCTTCATCCAATAAATTCAATTCAATAAGCATTTATCAAGTAGCCACTTCATGCTCAGCACTGTGCTAGGTATGTTTAAGGGTTCAGATGTATCCATTTGAATGTTTGCTCAAATGTTTCAGGTCACAAACCATCATTTTTCTCTTATTATATAGACATAATATACAAAATATATTCCCTAGCACTAATAACTGGTAGACAGGATCAAAAAAGTTCACCATCAGAAAGGTATCCTTGAATTGAGATTTGAAGAAAACTCTAAGGTATTCTAAGAAGAAGAAATGAGACAGGAATGTTTTCTAGGCAGGTATTATGATGAGAACTAGGTTCTAGGAACTTAGATCGTATTTTGAGCCAAAATTTTGGTGCCACAAATTTCTCTCTGGGGGGGAAATTAAATAAATAAAATATTGCATATTTTAATCTTTCTACTTTCTTCTTCTTTCTGAAAACAGGCAAGTAAACATGAGACAATATTAATACTGCAATCTAATCCCATTATTGTTATCCCATAATTATCTTTCAATTAAGAGAAATTATTTTTGGAAAGTAAAATGAGCAATCTATTTTCTTATCTTTTTTTTTATTGATACATTTTGTTTTTCATCACTTCCATTTTCAAATGTATCCTTTCCCCTTCCCCCTCCTCAAAAGGTGTACCTAATAATGAAGAATAAGCAGAAGGGGGGAAACAGTTCAGTAAAGACTACTAAACAATTGAAAAAACTTAACGTTTTATGGAATGGTTAGAAGTCATAGTCTTCCACATTTGCAAGAGACCAAAGGAAGAGCCTTTCTTGTATTTCTGAGCATTCCACTGTCAAGCCAAAATTTCAAGAACACTAAAAATTTTTATATCATTTATCTTGAAAGAATTTGACTTAAAATTTAAATGTTAATAGAATTTGAGGAGTTACTAACAGATTGGCTATATTTTAATCTAGACCTGTGTTTTGATTGATGTGCAGAACTTTTTATAAATCTGTCACATACTCTTTTGAAAGTTGCTCCAGGGCAAATGAGGGATTCAATAATAATTATAACTTATACATATAGTATATTAAGGGTTACAAAGTTCTTTATTCACATTTCATTTAATTTCTTCATAATCATTGCATATGTCTTAGGCAGAAAGTGAACCCAGTTCCTCCTAACTCTAAGGATTATTACTGACTATACTGCCAAAGCTCTTAAGCAATCATTATAATGAGGTAATGGGGGAAAGACTTCTAGGAGCCAAAAAGGTGGAGTAAGTAGATAACTTTCCTAAATTCACCTCCAAACAACCATAAAACAGTACCCCAAAATAAATTCTGGAACAGCAGAATCAGAAAAAAAGTGTGAAACAATTTTTAGCTCAAAAAACTAGGAAAATTGGAAAGAAAGGTCAGTCTCACTTAGGTAAAAGGGGAACACAATCCAGGGTAGGAGGCATCACAGCAAGCCAGCCACAAAGCTCACTTCAGCAAGCAAGTGAGAGATCCTGAGTCTCAGTGCAGTGAAGCATCAGGACCCACCTTGTGCTTCAATATAGCCAGGGGAATGGGTAACTATTTCAAAGAACTGTTAAGGTACTTCAGCATATCCCCAGGAAGAAGACAACCTTCAGCAGCCTGACCATCATATACTTCAGTATATTGCCTGAGAAAACACAGAAACACCACTCTGCTTCATTATATGTCAGACACCAGCACTAGGATCCAAGCTCAGAACCAGGAAAGTTGCCAGACCCTTATAGTTACAAGCAGTGCCAGCCATCCCCAACCAACCTCTTTAGTGTAGTACCAGACACAAGAGGCTCCTGTAGGCCTACGCAGGTAGGTACTAGATGCAGCATCAGGTAAACAGCCAGGGTCTACAGCCCCTGACACAAGAAGTGTCCCAGGAAGGAGAGATCAAATTTAAAAGAAAGGAAAGAGACAAAAAAAGATGAACAAACAATAAAAATAAAAGAATCTAAAATAGAAAGATCATGGTGACAGGGAATTTCAAGACACAAACTCAGAAAAGGACAAAACTATCAAAACATTTATGGCCAAACCCTGAAGAAAAATGGAAAGTGATCTCAAGCTCATAGAAGAGTTCAAAAGGGAGCTTTAAAATCATGTTTAAAAAAGTAGAAAAAAGTTTGGAAGAGAAATGAGAATGATGCAATAGAATTATGAAAATAGTCAACAACTTGGAAAATGAAAACAACTACTTAAAAAGTAGAATTGGCCAAATGAAGAAGTACAAAAGCTAACTGAGGAAAACAACTTAAAAATTAGAACTGGGCCTGTGGAAGGTAATGACTCTATGATATATCAAGAATCAGTTGAATAATTTCAATAGAAAGAAAAAAAATAGAAGAAAATGTAATAAATCTCATTGGAAAAACAATGGATCTAAAGATTAGATCCAAGAAAGGCAATGTCAGCCTCACCGAATAATCTGAAAACCATAATCAAATAGAGGACAGTATCTTTCAAGAAATTGTCAAGGATAACTTCCCTGATATCCTGAAACCAGAGGGCAAAACAGGCATTGAAAAAATCCACTGCACTTCAGGAAAGAGATTTAAAAATAAAAACTTCCAGGAACATTATAGCCACATTTCAGAACTATCAAATCAAGGAAAAAAATAATACAGCAGGTGACCAGAAAGAAACAATTCAAATATTGGGAAGCCATAATTACAAGTCATGGAACATGAAATTCCAGAAGATAAAGGAGCTAGTACTACAACTAAGAATCACTTATTTAGAGAAATTAAACATAATACTTCAAGGGAGAAAAAAAGGTCATTCAGTGAAATAGAAGAATTGCATGCTTTCATAAAGAGAAGAGCAGAATTCAACAAAAAATGTGATCTCCAATATTCAGACCCAAGGGAAACCCAAAGGTAAAGGGGATTGAGAAAATACAAGGGATTCAATGGAGCTGAACTGTTTATATCGCTACATGAAAAGATGTAATTCTTAAAATTGTAACATTAATAGAATAGCTACAAGGAATATACATAGAGAAAGGGTACAGATATAATGTGAATTTGAGGGAATGACAAAAAAAATAAAGAAATGAGAAAGTAGAATATACTGGATGCAGAAGGAAGAAATGTAATGCTGGAGAAACTGAGGCAAAATAGAGATTAGAGAGTATTTAAAAATTTATTTAAAAGGGAGAGATTTACTGGGACCAATCCATGATTTGGTCCCAGGGCAGAATAAGACTATCGTCTCCAAGAATTCAGCAAAATAAAATGTGAGTTCTCAATGACATATATACACGTGGCTCAGACTCAGGGGGTAGACTGAGGCAGGGGCAGAATCAGGGTGCTGAGAGCAGGAATGGGATTCTGACAGGGTGGGGTGAGCCATTGGAAATGGGATGACATAATGGGAGGAGGAACCCTGGAGATGGGGAGAGGCATCTTAATAAGAAGATATCTGATATTCTAGTAACTTGGCATGGGGAGAGGCATTCTGATAAGACAGTATCTGATATTCTAATAGCTTGGGATGGGGAGAGGCATTCTGATATTCTAAAATATAAGATCTTTTATCTTTATCAAATATTCTGATTAAGAGGGAGAAGTGGTTTTGCAGGATTGAGCAGACCAATTATAAACTGAGGCACAACAATTAGGGAAACTGAGGCAGGGCAATTTAAGGAAACTGAGTCAGGATAATTAGGGAAACTGAGTCAGGACAATAAAAGAGAACTGTGGCATAATAGAGAAAGGTAGAATGGGATAAATTACTCCATATAAAGAGATACAAAAAAATCTATAATGGTGGAAGGAATATAGGAGGATGAGCAATGGATATTACTTGAACCTTACTTTCATCAGTATTGGCTCAAAGAGGAAAAAAATATACACAGTTAATTGAATATAGAAATCTATCTCACTTAACAGGAAAGTATGAGGGGAAGAGATTAAGTAAAGGACAGAGGAATAATAGAAGAAAAGATAGATAATATTGAGGAAAAAAGGATAAAAGGGTTAAAAAAAAAGAGAACAAATAGGAGGAAAAATAGGATAGAGAGAAAAACACAATAGTGATAACAGTGGATGTGAGTAGGATAAACTCTCCCATAAAATGTAAACAGATAGCAAAGTGGATCAAAATCCAGAATCAAAAAACACACATGAAACAGATAAACACACACACACACACACACAGAGAGAGAGAGAGAGAGAGAGAGAGAGAGAGAGAGAATAAAGATAATGTACTCAAGTATAATCAATCTACTATCATTCATCTAAAGCAAAAAAAAAAAAAAAAAAAAGCAGGGCTTGCAATCCTGATCTCAGACAAAGCCAAAGCAAAAATTGACTCAATTAAAAGAGATAAGGAAGGAAGCAACTTTTTGCTAAAAAGGTATCATAGACAATGAAGTAACATCAATACTAGACATATATGTATTATATCTAAAAGATTCAAGATCCAAATTCTTAAAAGAAAAGTTATTTGAATTATAGATTCATGGCCAAACAAAAGATAGAGAGCATTACAAATTGCAAAATAGATAATTTTGATTTTATCAAGTTAAAAAGTTTTTGCAAAAACAAAAGCAATACAACCAAGATTAGAGGGAAAGCAGAAAGGTGGGAAACAATCTTTATAACAAGTGTCTTTTTTTTAAAAAAAAGGTCTCATTTCTTAAATATGTAGAGAACCAAGTCAAATTACTCATTCATCAATTGATAAATGGTTAAAAGATATGAACAGGCAATTTTCAGATAAAGAAATCAAAGCTTTCTACAAGTAGATGAAGAAATGCTACAAATCCTGGCAACCAGTTGGTGTAGTGGATAGAGCACCAGCCCTGGAGTCAGAAGGACCTAAGTTCAAATGCGATCTCTGATACTTAACATTTCCTGGCTGTGTGACCCTGGGCAAGTCACTTAACCCCAATTGCCTCAGAAGAAAAAAAAATCTTATGAATCACTTTTGATTAGAGAAATGAAAATTAAAACAACTTTGACATACCATCTCATCCTATGAGATTGAATAATATGACAAAAAAAAAGATAAATGTTGGAGATAATGTGGGAAAATTAAGACACTAATTCACTGCTGGTAGAGTTGTGAACTGATCCAACCATTCCGGAAAGTAGTTTGAAACTATGCCCAAAGAACAATCAAATTATGCATGTCCTTTGATCCTACTATATTACACTATACTGTACAAGGTACTGTACCCCAAAGAGATCATAAAAAAGGAGAAATGACCTGCATATGTAAAAATATTTATAGAAGCCATTTTCATGGTGAAAAAAATATTAGAAACTGAGGGGATGGTCATCAATTGAGGAATAACTGAACAAACTGTCCAGTATGAAATGGAATACTATTGTGTAATAAGAGATGATGAACAGGCAGATTTCAGAAAAACCTGGAAAGGCTTTCAGGAACTGATGCAAAGTGAAATGAGCAGAGCCAGGAAAAACATTGTATAAAGTATCAGCAACATTGTGTAATGATTGGCTATGAATGACTCAGCTATTCTCAGTAACACAATGATCCAAGACAAGTAGAAGGACACACTAGGGAAAATACTATCCACATTCGGATAAAGAACTGATAAACTCTGAATGAAGACTGAAGCATACTTTCTACATTTATTCTTTTTCATGCTTTTTTTTTTCTTTTGATCTATCTTCTTCTTTCACAACTATAACTAATATGGAAATATATTTTATATGATAGCATGTGAATAACCTGTATCAAATTGCTTAGAAAGATGGGAGGGAACAGAAGAAGGAAAGGAGTAATTTTGGAACTTAGAACCGGATAAAAATGAATACCTGAGTAGGAAAACATTTGAAAATCCTAACTTCAAACTTGAGCAGTTCCTCTTCATTTTTGGTAGTTCTAGGGTTATGAGGGATGATTTTACTTATCAGTGGGCTATCTCAAATGGACTATCTCAAATGACTAGAAAAAACCTTTAATTCTAATTATTGCCTTCAATAATCTAAGGACTTGATTCATGTGCTGACTCATTTACAAGTCCAAAATAAACATTAAACCTTATTAAGGTCATACCAATGTATTTAATGCCAAGAAAATAGGTCTTTCCTCTGACTTGGGCAAGAGACAATGCAGTCAATTAAGTATAGGGGTCCCTTTGGCACATATCCTATTTTATCAGATTCTGGGCCAACCTTCACTCTTTTGCATCACTATTTCTCCTCAAGTGGGGTCTACGGTATGTTCAGGGAAAACTAGTACCTGTGCTATGAGGGCTGCTAAGTCCTTCTGAGACTGCTTTCTTCCTCTGGTGTCCACCTGATTCAGCTAACTCTCATCTGAGGCTCCAAGAATCTGTAAGGAACAGTCTGTATGGTATTTGCTATCTGACAACTCCAGGAGAAATGCCAAGAGCAGAACAGAGGTCTGTATACAGAGTATGTAGATCTGACCAAGGGCTTTGAGCCTGTCATTCATGAGAGTTTATGGAAAATTAAGTAAAAAACTTGGTTGTCCAGAAAAGTTCATTAGTATTCTATGTAAGTTTCATGGTGGCAAGCTTGCTATGGTTTTGACAATGGACTGTGCTCTCAGACTTTCCTAGTCATTAGTGGGGTGAAAAAAGGCCGTGTGTTTGCTACCATACTTTTTAGCATGATGTTTTCATCCATAACATCCAACTGTTACATGCCTTCAATGGCATCAAAGTAAGTTCCCACACTGATGGTAAATTCTTCAACTTGAAAAGGTTACAAGCCAAAACTAAAGTGGAGGGAGTGTTGGTGCACTATTTTTGTGTTTACAGATGACTTTACACTCAAAACAGCCTCTGAAGCTGAAATGAAACAAAGTTTGGATCAATTCTCTGCTGCTTGTGCTGTATTTGTTCTAACAATTAACACCAGGAAAACACAGATATTCCATCATCCAGCACCATATCATTCATATGTAGAACCATTAGTTACAAAAAATGGAGAAATTTTCAATACTATGGATAAGTTCACTTACCTTGACAGTACATTTTCTAAGGATGTGCACATTGATAGTGAGGTTGGCACACATATTGCCATAACCTCACTGTTTGGGAGGCATAAAAAGTGTGAGAGAGAAGAGGCATTAACCTGACTACTAAACTGAAGGTCTACAGAATCGTTGTATGCCTGTAAAATCTGGATAGTATACCAGTTCCATGCTAGGAAACTCAATCACTTCCATTTGAATTGCCTTAAGAAGATTATGAAGATCACCTAGCAGAACAAAATACCAGACACTGAGGTCCTTTTTCAAACTAAACTATCAGGAATTCAAATTCAATTGCAGAAAGTACAACTCAGTTGGTCTGGCTACATTGTTCAAATGACGAATATAAGCTTGCCAAAAAGACTGTTTTATGGAGAACTCACACAGAGAAAGTGTTGATGTGATGATCAGAAAAAAATGATACAAGGGCACTCTCAAAATCTCTCTGAAGAACTTTAGAATTGATTGCATGACATAGAAGACACTGGCATAGTACTACTAGCATGGTATGCCCTCATAAAAGAAGATACTATGTTTTTTGAGCAGAGGAATTAAATTAGCTCAGAAGAAATGCAAGATGAGCAAAGTAAGAAGTCATCCTTAAAAGTTCATATGGACTATCTGTGCATGACCTGTGGCAGAGCCTTCCAAATTTATATTGGTCTCTTTAGCCATGTCAGACACACTGTAATATGACTATAATATAGTGAAGTCTTTTTAGTACTCTTTGAGAACAAAAGACTACCATATAACCAGCTGGAATACACAGCAGTTATACCCCAGTAAAGTGTTTTAGTAGATAGGCTGAACTAGGTTTAGGGTAACTGAGGGGATCTCAAACCTTTCAGTAAGTATTTAACTCAAGCATGTGAAGATTTTCCTTGGTGACCTGGATGGATAAGAACAATTTGTTCCATTGGCTTCTTAACTCTGCCTTATTGAACTGTGATGATTCTGGAAGAGAGAGTAAGGTCAATGACTCAGTGCAACTCTGCCTTGCTTAAATTCAATTTATATATTAATCAAAAGATGTCACCCATATCATCTTACCATTTTTACTTATCTGAAAGTACTATAGTGACAAGCAAATGGCAAAGCAACAAGTACAGATACACTGGGAGCTGTAGTCACCATCCTGAACATCAAGCCTTAGGATCATCTTATTACTAGAAACAGCAATGGAATTCAGTATGCACACATACACGCGCACACACACACACATACACACACACACACACACACACACACATGCTAGTTCTGAGCAGCCTTTTAAGAATGGAAGGGGCACCCTTAAAAGAAAAGATGCTCTAAAATTGTCTTCTGACCCAATCCCGACTCAATTATCATGCCAAGCAGGAATCCCACCCTAAGGTCAGAATGCAAAAATTTTACAAAAACTTCTACAAAGAAAAAAATCCACTCACCATTGATATATGGAATGTGCACACATTTATTGACACTACAAAATCCATTAGACCTCAAAGATGAACAGCTCTGATTGCAAGAAAATTTAGCAAGTATCACATCCAAATTGGTCCTGAGTGAAACAAGCCTGACAAGTGAAGGCAAGTTTACTGAAATTGGAGTTGGATTTTTTTTTTTTCCTGGAGTGGCTGTAGTGAAGGGGAGACACCAGCATGGTATGCTCTATCAAAGAAGATGCTATGCTCTGGATAAAGCA
Organism: Antechinus flavipes; assembly: GCF_016432865.1. Classification (NCBI taxonomy): domain Eukaryota; kingdom Metazoa; phylum Chordata; class Mammalia; order Dasyuromorphia; family Dasyuridae; genus Antechinus; species Antechinus flavipes. The sequence goes on from NC_067398.1 coordinate 606,037,644, forward strand.
GAACTAAAGAATATCAAAAGAAATGAGAGATACACAAATTGAGAGAATCAACCCCAAATGTTCATATGGACTATTTGTGCCCAAATTGAGATAGAACATTCTAAGCTCATATGAATCTGATCATCCACAGTCAAACAAACTGTTACTTGATTCTAACATAGTAATATCATTTTTTTCCCTCCAAGAAGGAAGGACAATAACCAACTGACCAATTCCTTTGAGTTGGAATGAACTTTAGAAGTCATTACTTTCTTTTCAATCTTTTTATAGGAGACTAGTTAAGGATTCACTCTACCCTCCTCCCTCACCGCCCCCTCTCCCCCCCAAAAAAAAGAAGAAAAAAGGATTTAGAATTATTCTGTTTGATTACCAAGGGTAAAACTAAGACCAGTGGGAATAGGGTACTGTGATGTGGTGGGAAAAATGTTGAATTTGGAATCAGAAGAACTGGATTTAAATTTTTATCTAGCTACTTAGTACCTTGGTGAGTTTCAGGAAGTCACTTAAACTTTCTGTATCTCAGTTTGTTTTTTGGTTTTGTTTTGTCTAGAGATGAAGATGTTAGAGGATGTTATAGCCTTAAAACTGATCACTTTCTGTCCTAAATTCTATGATATTTTGAAATTTTAGGGTGACAGATTTTGACTCTTTGGAAATAAATACTTCCTAAACTCTTCAATTGCCTGAAGACATTGCTAATAAAATGTAGTCACCTTGTCATTAGTAGAGCATATTTAGAAGTTGGACAAACACTTGCAAGAGTATTCCTCCTTACTGAGTAAAATATAAGATCCTTGAGGAAGGGACTGATTGTTTTTGTTGCTATTATTGTTTATCTCTTTTTGTCCCTAGTAGCTAGAATAGTGTCTCATACAATAGAAGTTTAATAAATCTTTGTTGAATTTTCCAAAGCTGGGTTGCATGTCTCTTAATATCCTTTCAAATACTGAGATTATTTTAGTTTGGAGTTAATGACAATAACTGACATTTCATACTGTCCAGTGTATTTTTTCAGAAGTTAAAGAATCTTATTTCATTATGGTGAACTTTAATGGTGATGGGAGTGATGGTGATTATGTTTAATCTTTCTTCTCATCATTACAGGACTTATCCTTCCTTGACCCTTCTTGGCATTCTTTCTCTTGACCTTGCCTGCCTGGCCATCAACATAGGGCAAGCTGGCACAGAGAAGTCAATGTGCTTCTTGGAGTCCAGGTGCACAAAGAACAGGTTGTTCACTACCTGGTTCCTGACCCCAGTATGCCTCTGGCAAATCTGTGATCTTCTATGGTAGATAGATTTGGCCAGATCCTGCTTGAAGACCTGTGTGTGCAGACCTTGTTCCAGGAAATCTTCAGTCTTCAGGACCAAGACATAGTATAGATTCATCTTATATTCACTGATGTGTACCATTTACTAAAGCAAGACATTGACATTCTGCTTCAGTGCCTGGTCCAGATGTGATTTCTCAAAAGGTGTTAGTTTCTCTTGCAACACATCCAGCTCTTGGCCTATACATTCTGTGTACTTTCAAACCAATTGGGAAAGTGTCCAATGTATTTTCTAATTGTTTATTTATTTTTAACATTAACATTTTTTAAAAAATTCTAAATTCTTGGGGCAGCTAGGTGGTGCAGTGGATAGAACACCGGCCCTGAAGTCAGAAGGACCTGAATTCAAATCTGGCCTCAAACATTTAAAGCTTCCCAGCTATGTGATCCTGGGCAAGTCACTTAACCTCAACTGCCTCAGAAGAAAAAAAAATATTCTAAATTCTATGTTTCCCTCCCATCTTTCCTCAAACAATGTATAATTGTTCACACATATGAAATCATGAAAAATATATTTCTGTATTAGCCATATCACAAAAAAAGCCAAAAAGAGGAGAAAATTATGTTTCAGTTTGTACTGTTTCAGTTTGAGTTCATCAATTCTCTCTGATGGTAGATAGAATTTTCTTTTTTATCATGAGTCCTTTGGAATTATCTTAGATCATTGTATTGAACAAAGTATCTACTCTTTCATAGTTGATCCATTACAACATTGCTGTTATGATGCACAATGATGTCTTAATTCTTCTTATTTTACTATGCATTAATTTACATAGGTCTTGGATTTTTTTTCTTCTAAAACTCCCCTAGTCCTTTCTGATAGCACAATAGTGCTTCATCAAAATTGTATGCTCTTTATATCCCAAAGAATTCTTAAAGGAAGGAAAGGGATCTAAATGTGAAAAAATGTTTGTGGTGACCCTCTTTGTAGTGGCAAGAAACTAGAAACTGAGTGGATGCCCATCAATTGGGGAATAGCTGAATAAAGCATATGAATGTTATAGAATATTATTGTTCTGTAATAAACAACCAGCAGGATGCTTTCAGAGAGGCTTGAAGAGATTTACATGAACTGATGCTAAGGGAAATGAGCATCATATACAGCAACAACAAGATTATATGATGATCTATTCTGATGGATATGACTCTCTTCAACAATGAGATGATTCAAACCATTTCCAATTGTTTAGTGATGAAGAGAGCCATATATACCCAGAGAGAGTACTGTGGGAACTGAATATTCACAATGTAGCATTTTCACTATTTTTGTTGTTGCTTACTTGCATTTTCTTCTTCTCCTCCTCCTCCTCCTCCTCTTCCTCCTTCTCCTCCTCCTCCTCCTCCTCCTCCTCCTCCTCCTCCTCCTCTTCTCTTCTTCTTCTTCTTTCTTCTTCTTCTTCTTCTTCTTCTTCTTCTTCTTCTTCTTCTTCTTCTATTGGTTTGATTTGATTTTTCTTATGCAGCACAATATTTGTATGAACATGTATGCATATATTGGATTTAACATATATTTCTACCATGTTTAACATAAATTGGATTACTTGCCACCTAGAAGAGGGCATGGAGGAAAGGGAAGGAAAATTGGAATACAAGGTTATGCAAAGGCTAATGTTAAAGAATTGTCCATGCATATGTTTTGAAAAATAAAAACCTTTAATTAAAAAAAAAATTGTACGCCCCAACTTGTTCAGCTACTCTTCACTTGATGACTATCCCCTCAACCTCTATTTCTTTGCCATCACAAAAAGAGTTGCTATAAATATTTTTGTACAGATAGGTAATTTTTTTTTCTCTTTGAGGTACAATCCTAGTAGTAGGATTATTGGATCAAAAGGATACAGTTTTATGACTATATGGGCATAGCTCCAGTTTGTTCTGCAGAATAATTGGACTAGTTCCCTACTCCATCAAACATTTATTATGTGCCTATCTTCCTCTCCCCTTCAGTGTATGTCATTTCTTAACAATGTAAGGTGGTATCTCAGAATTGTTTTAATTGATTTTTTCTAATCAATAGTGATTAAAAGCATTATTTCATAATAACTATAGACAGTTTTTAAAATTTTTTCTTCTGAAAAGTGCCCTGTTCAGATTGTTTTGCCATATATTAGTTGGGAATTTTTTTTTTTTATTTTAGGTATTTTGACACAATTCCCTATTTATTTGAGAAATGATGAATTTATCAGATAAACTTGCTGTTAAAATATTATTTAAATATTTAAAATATTGTTTAAAATATTATTTCATTGTTTATGACACTTTTTGTTAGCAAAATATGGTTTCCTTGATTATCTATTTTATTTAAGCATATTTTTTGCTATTACTTTGACATTGTTTCCTGCTGCCACATTTTTTTTTAATTTCATCTGAAGCATAATTGATTCTGTTCCAATCTTTTATTTTAATTCTATGTGTGTCTTTCTTTTCAAGTTTTCTCTAGCACATGGCATTCTTGTTCAATTCTGGTTTCTAATCCATCTTGTTATCTACTTCCATTTATGAAGGAACTTTTCCTATTCACAGTTATGACTATTAGCTGTGTATTTCTATTTATCCTATTTTCTATCCTTTTCTTTGTCTTCTTTCATTCTGTCCCTCCTCAAAAGCTTGGTTTGTATCTGATCTTTACTCTCCTTAATTTGCTCTACCTTTTTATATTCCCCTAATATCTCTTACCCTCTTTTACTCCTATTTCTGTATTGAGAAAGATAGATTCTCATACTCAGTTGGATATGTATGTGAGTTTGTGTGTACATGTATAATTTTTTTCTTCCTTCTTTGAACAAATTCCATTAAAAGTAAGGTTCAAATGTCTCCTGCCTCCCCCTACCATTTTCTCCTCCCTTATAAAAGTTTTCCTTTCATGCTGCTTTAAAGTGAGAAATTTTCTTCCATTCTACTTCTTTTCTTCTTTTTCTAATGCATCCCTCTTTCTCACTCCCTACAGTTATTGAGGTCAATCCAACATAATCAATTGGTACTTCTCTGTCTGTTCGCATTCCAGGTAGCCTCTTTCTAACAGATTTAATAATGGTAAAGTTCTTAAGAATTGCATGTATCATCTTCCCATATAGGAATGTAACCAGTTTAACTTCATTAAATTCTATTGGATTACTTGGGGCTTTTTTGTTGTTTTGTTTGTTTGCCTTTTTGTGCTTCTCGTGAATTTTTTGTACGAATGTCAAATTGTCTATTCAGCTCTGGTGTTTTCATCAGGAATGCTTGTAATTTATGCATTTTATTAAATGTCTATTCTCTCCCCCAGGTCCCATAGGATTATACTCATTTTTGTGGGGGAGATTAATGTTGGTTGTAATCCTAACTCCTTTGCTTTCTGTAATTTCATATCCCAAGCTCTCTTTTTCTTTAAAGTGGAAGTTGCTAAATCTTGTGTGATCCTAAATGTGGCTCCCCAATAGTTGAAAGGCTTCTTTCTAGATGCCTGCAATGTTTATGTCATGATCTGAAAGTTCTGAAATTTGTCCCTAATATTTCTGTGAGTTTTCATTTTGCGATTCCTTTGAGGAGGTGATCAGCAGATTTTTTTGATTTATATTTTATCCTCTGGACTTATGACAGGTCCTAAGTTTTCCCTCAATTTGCACACACATATCTATCTATCTACATGTACATATACATACACACATATCCACACAAACATACATATATGCACCCACATGTGTGTATACATGTGCTTATGTGTGTGTGTCTGTGAGAGAGAAAGAGAGAGAGAGAGAGAGAGAGAGAGAAAGAGAGAGAGAGAGAAATTTCCCTTCTTATTCCAGCTTCAGTGATTTTGTTTGTAAAAAATCTCTTTAATCCATATGACCAAAAGTAAGACCTGGGTTTTAATACCAGTTTTTTTCTCATTAAGGAATTGATTTTCAACGTCCATAAATTGTGTATTACTCAAATGTCTCCCATTTTTATCAATAAAATATAATTTATTACAGAAAACAATTCAGCTTATCTCTTTAGTTGTTGGGTTTTTTTGATCATGGTTTTCAAGAAGTCTAATAATTTTTAAATTATTTCTTCTCAATTTATTTTCCAGATCAATTATTTTTCTAGGAAGATATTTCACATTTTCTTCTGTCTTTTTTTCCCATTCTTTTTATTTTGTTTCTTAAAGTTTCATGGGATCAGTTGCCCAATTCTTATTTTTAAGGACTTGTTGTTTATGCAGTGACCTTTTGTATATCTTTTCCTATTTAACCAATTCTGCTTTTTAAGAGTTTGTCTCAGTGAATTTTTTGCCTCTTATTATTGTTATTATTATTATTATTATTTTGCCATGGTCTTAATTCTCTTTTCACAAATTTCTTGCATCATTCTCATTTCCTTCCCAACTTCTTCCTCTACCATGCTTCTCTCTCTTTTTTTGAAAGTTTTTTATTTATAAAACTTATGCACAGATAATTTTTCAACATTAATCCTTGCAGAGCCTTGTGTTTCAAATTTTCCCCTCCTTGCCCTCACTCCCTCCGCTAGATGGCAAGCAATCTAATATATGTTATACATGTTAAAATATGTTAAATTCAATATATATAAAGATATTCATACAAATATCTTATTCCATTTCAATTGATCAAAGATGGGCAGAAGCAGCTACACCCAAAGAAAGAACACTGGGAGATGAATATAAACTGCTTGCATTCTTGTTTTTCTTCCCGGATTATTTATACCTTCTCAATTCAATTCTCCCTGTGCAACAAGAAAACTGTTCGGTTCTGCACACATATATTGTATCCAGGATATACTGTAACCTATTCAACATGTAAAGGATTGCTTGCCATTTGGGGGAGGGCGGGGAGGGAGGGGGGGAAAAATCGAAACAGAAGTGAATGCAAGGGATAATGCTGTAAAAAATTACCTTGGCATGAGTTCTATCAATAAAAAGTTATTAAAAAAAAACAAACATCTTATTGCATAAGAAAAATAAATCAAAAAGAAAAGAAAATGAGGAAAAAAACAAAATGCAAGCAAATAATAACAAAAAGAGTGAGAATATTATGTTTTTTCCACAATCAGTTCCAACAGTCCTCTCTTTGGGCATAGATGGCTCCCTTCATCACAAGATCACTGGAACTGGCCTCAAGCTTCTCATTGTTGGAAAGAGCCACATCCATCAGAATTGATTGTTGTATAATATTGCTATTGCTGTGTACAACGATCTTCTGGTTCTGCTTATTTCACTTAGCATCAGTTCATGTAAGTCTCTCCAGGACTCTTTAAAATCATCCTGCTGATCATTTCTTACAGAACAGTAATATTCCATAACATTCATATACTATAACTTATTCAGCCATTTTCCAACTGATGGGCATCCACTCAGTTTCTAGTTTCTTGCACTACCAAAAGGGCTACCATATACATTTTTGCACATATGAGTCCCTTTCCCTCCTTTAAGATCTCTTTGGGATATACAAGCCCAGTAGAAACATTGCTGGATTAAAGGGTATACACAGTTTGATAACTTTTTGAGCATAGTTCCAAATTGCTCTCAAGAATGTCTAGATCTGTTCACAATTCCACCAACAATGCATTAGTGTCCCAGTTTTCCCACATCCTCTCCAATATTTGTCATTATCTTTTCCTGTCATCTTAGCCAATGGGAGAGATGTGTAGTGGTATCTCAGAGTTGTCTTAATTTGCATTTCTCTAATAATAGTGATTTAGAGCACTTTTTCATATGCTTGTTTCTTTCTTTAAATCTGCCAGGTATTCTTGCGGGCTTCAGGTCAAATTAACATTTTTCTCTGAGACTTTGTTTCCTAAGTTTATATCCTTGCCAATGTACTAGGGATTTTTTTGGTTAAGTTTTTAAATTATTATTGTAGTTGTTGTTATTGTTGCTGTTTGTTAATTTTTCCATCCAATTCTTTGACTTTGAACTTTGTATTAAAGTTGGGTTTTACTTAGCATGAGCAGAGAAGTACCATTCCAAATTCCTGGTCAATGAACCATATTTGCCAAAATATTAATAGCAGCATTTTGGGGGGTTCCATAGAATTGGAGATAGAAGAAATGGCCATTAACCTGAGAATAGTTTAGCAAATTTTAAGACAAAAATGTTATTGGATATTGCATAAGAAATAACAGGAAAACACAAAGAAAAAATAAACATATGAATTTATTTAAGGTGATATAAAGAGAACCAGGAAAATAACATACCTAATGATTACAACATTGTAAATGGAAAGTATAATAAAATGTATCTTAATATTACGTATTTATAATTACTAATATGGACCCAAAATAAATGTCATATTTTTACTCTTTTTAGAGAGGTGGAGGAGACATAGATTTGGAATGTTGCTTATGTTATCAGACCACATTCACATTACATCTGTGATTAAATAAAAAAAATTCCTTTTTATTTTCAAAATCTATGCAAAGACAGTTTTCAACATCCATCTTTGAAAAACTTCGTGTTCCAAAATTTTCTTCCCTCCTTCCCCATCCCTTTCCCTGGGTAGCAAGTAGTCCAATACATATTAAACATATAAAATTCTTCTATACATATTTCCACACTTATCATGCTGTACAAGAAAAATCAGAACACAAAAGAAAAAATGAGGAGAAAAAGCAAAACAAACAAACAAACAAACAAAAAGCAATTAAATGATAACAAAAAGGTGAAAAACCTATGTTTTGATCCACATTCAGTCCCTATATTCCTTTTTCTGGATGCAGATGGCTCTCTCTACCACAAGTCTACTAATATTAGCTTGAATCACCTTATTGTTGAAAAGAGCCACATCCATTGGAATTGATCATCACATAATCTTGTTGTTGCTATGTACAATGATCTGTTGGTTCTATTGTGATTTGATTTTAATAAAATTTTATTTTTTAAATCTTTTCTGGAAGTAACATTCAGAAATGAATGGAATATGAAAATAAAAGGCATCAAAATAAAGTAAATGATTAGACTTCCTACTTGGTGCATATTATGTGACTTCCTTTGTGTTGAAGATAACTTTTAATCCAAATCAATTGGGCACACCATAAATTAATTTCTGTGATGATGAATTGTGTGACTCTCCCATCTTTCTCCTAATATCCCACATTTGTGATACAGTATTTAGAATTAAGGAATTAAAATTTCCAAAGGAAAATTTTCTTTCCAACTCTCATTGCTGAAGAAAATATAGAGAAGAAACATTATTAAGTAAGGAGATTTCTTGTAGAGGTCAAATGGTTGCTGGAAAGATCAAACTTGTTTTTGGACAATATTGGATTACATTAGGATAGTAACTGGTTGTAGTAAGCTTTGTGTCACTTGACATGTGATGAGAAAGTGAGTGATGGAAAAGAGGGAGGGATACTTTGGTTTTCCCTGTCCTCTACTGGAACCCTCATGTTACATGTGTGATGTTGGTGGGTATTTTTAATAGTAGTACCATACTTGTATCATTTGGGCCATCACCCTCTCCTCCCTGTCACTCTGCTCCACCACATCTCCTCTCCCCACCCCCCACACAAAGAAATTATAATTAGAGGAAAAACACAACAAACTTATATTTATCTAGAACTACTCTGGCACAAGAATGAAGGGCATTTTTAATGGGATGGCAAAAATGCATGCCTGGAATCTTGAAATCCAATCAAAAAGAGCTTTAAAATAAGAAAGAAGGGAGAAAAGGAAAAGACTCTATACATCAAAGACTCTAACTACAACATAAAAAGAAAAAAAATGTTATATTCATGGGAAGAATTTCATAGGAAATAATATGCAAGAAAGAAGTAATTATTAAAACCCATGAGTTCAGAAGTATATAAACCAATGCAGAAAAGTGTGGTTGATGGGAAAGATGAACCAGAGATGTGAAGGTAAATTTAAACTTATCAGCATCACTGAGACTTGTTGGGATGAGACCCATGACTGGAATATATATTATTATAGTATACTTAAAAGTAATATAATACTTAAAACTGTGTGTATAGAGAAGTATTAAAAGCTAAGAAAACATCATATAAGAATATTATTTGTTTGGGCAAGAATCTGACAAAAATGTTATTCTTACAAACAAGTTAAAACGACTTGGCCCAGGTGATAATATATAGAGATGAATTAGAGAGTTTTAATGATTTGAATGATTTAATCCACACAATAGTATTAATGGCATACTGCAAATCAAAGGGAAATCTCTGGTAAATGGGCTCAGGGATCCATGTTTGCCCCAATATGTAATGTCTGGCTTAGCTTTCTGGAGGTCCTCGGGAATGGCCTTGGTTTCAACAGAATAGATACCACGAGAATGGACAAGAATAGAGTCCAAAGTCTTTATTATCTTTTATACAGCCTGCCCCTGTCATAGTCTGATCCAGTCTCTTCCAGCAGTCTACCAGTCTTCCAGTCTTCCCCATAGTGCAGGAGATAGGACAGCCACCACAAGATTGGTCAAAGATAGAATGTCTATCTTCCAGTCCTTCTTAGCCCTTATATAACTTATTGTAATTATATCATTACAGCATACTGATTATGTGTGAACTTAGAGAACCATTACAGCACCATACTAAGTACTAAGTATATATGTGAACTAGAGAATCATTATCTCATCAATTCCACTGAGTTAACACCTTGTTTCAAGTATACTTCTCCAGAGTTTCAGTCCTGTACACCAATACTCTTTAACATTTTTAATCAATTACTGGAAAAAGGAACAGATAACATTAAAAGATATTAAAAAGTTAGGATAATTAAACAACAAAAAGAGTGACAGTTCTTGAAAAGAGAATATTGGACTAAATTGAATAAAAATAACTTAATAGAGATAAATATAAATTTTTATATGTACTTGGGTTTAAAGGTCAACCTTACAAATAAAGATGGAGAGGTGTAGCTCGATATCAACTCATGTGAAAAAGATCTAGGAATTTCAATGAGATATAAGCTCATTATGAGTCAATTATATGACACAGGACAGTGTAGATAAAGCATCAAGGTCTGTTGATAAAGAGAAGGGAGGCAGCCTGACTTAGGCAAGTCAAAAATACTACCATGAGCATTACCACTATTTCCCCTAAAAGCCTGATGGAGATAGTCCAGGACCCTGAGCTCAATAGCTTGGAGATAGAAGTTTCCCCTAAAAAACACCAGACCTGCTTCCATCTCAGTCTTTATTGCAATCATTGAGGGGAATAAATTATTGTGGAAAGGAGTCCTCAACACCAACTGCTAACTACCAACTATAGTCAAAAAGTCATAGGAATCCTGAAAGTAGTGGAATATTGCCATCACCTGCTTCTAGTCTGGGCTTTACCATCCAAAAAAGTAACTCATTTTTACCTCTCACACAGAGGTTAGGCAAGGTATCCTATACTGTAGTAGCAAGGTACCCCTAAGGAAGAGACAGAAGTAAAATATGCTAGTCAAGTCAGACTCCTACTGTGGCCATCATCTGCCCTCCAATCCTTACATATGTAACTCAGGACCCTAAAATAAGAGCCTTTTGGATCAGCAACATTTATAGTCCAATGCTTTCAGTCATCATCCTGGGGAGAGCAATCCCCATGGAGATGCAGCCTGATAACTACTCATATAGTTGTTATTTTTACATTTTAGGTCCTGATTATTTTAAATCTATGCTTCTATATTCCTTAACTGAATATAATTGTCATTGCACTATGGTCTAATAAGGGTGCATTTAATATTTGTGCTTTTCTTCATTGGGTTGTAAGATTTTCATACCTTGATATAGTCAATTTTCATAAAAGTATTTTGCGTGACAGAAAAAAAAGATATATTTCTTTCTATTCTCCATTCATTTTCTCTATTATAGATAATTTTTCTAAGATTCTATTGATTTCCCTTGACTTCTTTCTTATTTATTTTATGTATAGATTTATCTAGTTCTCAGAGCAGGAAGTTGAGTATAGTATTATTATTTGCTCCTAGAGTTTATTTAATTACTTTTTCCTTTAAAACTTTTTATGCCATTGGGTACCTATATATTTAACATTTTGATATTATTTATTTGTTTGTGGTTTCTTTTAGTAAGATATAGTCTTCCTGAGGTCTGTTTTTGTTCATCACAATTTATTTATCATAATTGCTATCCCAATCTTTTTAACTTCAGCTGAAGATTCTGCTGCAGCTCCTTATTTTAAATCTGTGTGTATTTATCTGTAATGTATTTCTGGTAAACAACATATTGTTGGATTCTATTTTTAACCATTTTTCAACTTGCTTCCATTTTATGGTTGAATTCAATTCATCTCTTTCATGTTCACAGTTATGATCACTAACTATGTATTTCTCTCTATCCATTTTTATCCTGTTTATCCTTTTTTCTCTTATCCTGTTCTTCCTCTAAAGTCTATTTTACTTTTTGAATATTGTCTTCTTTTTTCTGCCCTACTTTTTTTTACAACTCTTTCCTTTCTCTTTTCTCCTTCCTTTCCTACTTTACTGTTGCATAAGATAGATTTCATTATCCATTGAGTATGTGTAAATACTCATATTTCTTCTCTTTGAACCAATTTATATGTAATGATGTTCAAGCATTGTCTGCCCTCCCCACCACCCACCATTTCCCCTTCCATTGTAAAAGCTCTTCATTGTTCATTTCTTTTATTTGATATAGTTTTTCCCATTCTTTCTCTCCCTTGACCTTTCTTCCAAGGCAATTCTCATTCTCACTTATCTATTTTTTTTACATCACCCCAACATGGTACTCACTCTCATGCCTTCTTTCTACATAGAATTATTCTGTCCTAATAATAATAAAGTTCTTAGAATTGACATGTATCATTTTTCAATATAAAAAAATAAACCATTTAATCTTATTGAATCCCTTATGTTTTCTCTTTCATAATTATTATTTATTATTTTTTTTTTTTTGTGCTTCTCTTGAATCTTGTATTTGGAAGTCAGATTTTCTATCCCAAGCTGGCATTTTCATCAGAAATTGTTAGAATCCTTACAAACTGCTAACTAATTAGAGTTGATCTAATCTTACAAGAAGATTTTGGCCAGAACCTGAAACAAGGTACTAAGTAGAACTAATTAATACAAGGCTTGTGTTCACACCTTTACTCATTGGAGTTCACAAGTATGCCAGCTTCACAAAGTAAACTTTCTAACTTCAAGGGAGTTCACACCTCCCTTAAAGCTCTTCGGGCCAGAGAGCACTATGGGAGAAAACCCATAATCCCTTTCTCTCGTATCCCACAATTCCTCCCTCTTGGATAAAAGAAACAGACAGAGGCTCTCGGTCAGATTTCAGTGGAGTTACGCCAGAAGCCCTCTCTCCACGGCAAGGCAAGAGAGAATACATTTTTTCCACTTGACTGGCTGATGGCAGACGAAGAGCTTTCAGAGGATAAAGCTACGAGTGAGAGTTCAGTGGACAACCAGATTCATCTTCATCTCACACCACTGTGGTAGGTGGCTGGGCTCCTGCACGCCCCCCACTGAGACCAAGCTGGTCTGAAAGACTCACCGGAAAGCTAGCCGAGCCCCAAGAGAAGGAGACAAGAGATTCATTCCATCTCTATGCTGGTTGGAGGCAGAAGAAAGCAGAGGCAGAGGCTAAGGGACAGAACCTTTGGATTTGGAGATACTCGGAGGCCCTAAGCTAAACCGGTTGTGTTTGGAGAAGAACAAGAACTCCAACATTTGAACTCATAACAAGAAATGTTTGAGTACTCTTTTTAAATTAAATGTAGATTTTCTCTTCAAAAATTATACTCAACTATGCTGGGTAGGAGATTATTGGGTAATCTTTCTTCTTTTGCTTTCTGAAATATCATATTCCAATCACTTTGCTGTGAAACATGGTAACTACTAAATCTTGTGTGATACTGACTGTGACTCCATGATATTTAAGTGGTTTCTTTCTGATTGCTGAAAGTATTTTTTCTTTCACATGAGCTGGAATTTCACTATGATATTTTTGGGAGTTTTTATTTGGGTCTTTTTCAGTTGATTTTATGTGGATTCTTTTAATTTTTATTTTGCCCCCTTGTTCTAGAATTTCAGGATTTATATGATGTATTTCTTGAAATATGAAATATGATTTCTTGAAATAGGATCTTTCTTTGATCATAGCTTTTAGATATTCAAATAATTCCTAAATGATCTCTGCTCAATCTATTTTGCAGGTCAATTATTTTTCTTATTAGACATTTCATTTTTTCTTTTATTTTTCATTCTTTTTTACTTTGTTTTATGGCTTCTTGATGTTTCATGAAGTCATTACCTTTCATTTCTCCAATTCTTCTATTTAAGAAATTATTTTGTCTAGGGTGCTTTTGCTCGGCCAATTCTGCTTTTAAGGAGTTATTTTCATCAGTAAATTTTTGTTTCTTTTTTATTTGGCTAATTCTTGTTTCAAGGTATTATTTTCTTTGATATTTTGGAAATTTCCTCACCAAGCTCTTATCATCTTTTCCTAATTTTCTTCCCTTGCTCTCATTTCTTTATCTATTTTTCCTCTAACACTCTTATCTGCTTTTGAAAAGTTTTTCCAAGAAGTTTTGTTAACATGTTCAATTATCTTTTTTTTTCTTTGATAATTTGCTTGCAGTTCTTTTGACTTCATTGGGTCTCTGCTAACCATAGTGGATTTTTATGGTTCAATTCTTTCCTTTCCCCCCCTCATTTTTAATGCTATTTCTTGATTTTGAACTTTATGTTAAAGTTGGACTCTCTTCTTTTGTGGAGGTAAGGGGGACAGATTGTCATAAGCTTCAGGATTGTTCATACTGCTATTTTCAGAGCTAATTATGGGGGTTTGGAAATTTTTAGTGCTGTATCTTCTGGGCAGAAGTGTAGTTACTGTTTTCTGGTCTTTTCTCTGGCTTACCCAGGAAGAGCCCTTACTCCTTTAGGATTGCAATGAATACTGATTGCAATGAAAGTTCAGGGTTTCAACTTTTTTTATGTGTGTGTGTATAGATAGGGATGAAGAGATACAGAAACAAAGACAGAGAGACATAAAGGGAGAAAAAGAGGGGGGAACATAGAGAAAGAGAGAGACAGGGAGAAATGGAGAGGAAGGGAGGAAGATGAAAAATATAATGGCAGAATGATAATAGTGGTGGTAATTCCAGTGAATGATGAATGTTTTCAAAATGGATGTTAAAACAAAATCTTATCAATGGGAAAAGGAGTCCTTGTTTCAAAATTATATAGGGCTTCAAGATCATGGTATGTGATGATTGAAAACATTGTTCAAGTTGGAGAAGAATAGATTTAGGGAGAAAGATGAGGTAATGATAGCTTTCTTTATATATTTGGAAAATTATTGTGAGAAAATGAATTGGATTTATTGGATTTGGCAGAAAACTAGGAACACAAGGTAAAAATTGCAAATACACATTTATCACTGATATAATGAAAATAAAAACAACTTTCAATAATTAAGATTCTAAAACGGAAATGGGCTGCTTCATAAGAACACATGTTTTTTTCTCCCCAGAGATCTTTAATCAAAAAGTAGATAAATAAATAATCATTTAATAAATAATTTATTAAGTGCCTGCTATATGCCAACTGCTGTGCTAAATTCTAGGGATACAAAATGAGGCAAAAGTCAATCCTGGACTTTAAGGACCTTACAATCTAATGGGGGAAATAATATGCAAACAATATATACAAAGACAATTTTATAAAAGATAAATGGGGGAAGTTGGCAGAAAGAAGACATAAAAATTAGGAGCCTTAGGAAACCATTTCTTGTAAAATAAGGCATTTCACTTGGGATTAGTTAGATGAGTAGAAGGAGCAAGGGGAAACCACTGAGGTATACTCTTAAGGGAATTCTTTAAGTATGTGTAGGACTAGATGATCTTAATGTATCTTCCTACTCTCACATTCTATAACCGTTTGATTCTATGTCTGTAAAGTTTGTCAGCTAAGTTTGACTCTAGTTCCTTTAAAATAATAAATAAAAATCAAACAAACATTTATTAAGCACTTTCTTTGAGGCAGGCAATGTGCTAAGCATTTTACAAACATCTCAGATAAAAGATAGTGACTGAGAATGTTGAGAAGTGGTTGACCTTATGGATTTGCTCAAGGTCATGCAGCTTATTACAAGGTATAATGATAGAATTATGTCTCAGATCTAGTTCTGAATTTCATTGTTGTTGTTCAATAATTTTTCAGTCATGTTGGACTCTGTAATTCAATTTGGGGTTTTCTTGACAAAGATACTGGAATGATTAGCCATTTCCATCTCCAATTCCTTTTATAGATGAGGAAACTGAGTTAAACAGGTTTAAAGGATTTGTATAGGATCACAAAGATAATAAGTGTCTGAGATTGAATTTGAATTTAAGAAGAGGAGACTTTCTGACCCCAAGCCTGGTACTCTATTCATTGTGCCACTTAGCTTCTCTCCTGAATTTCAGGCTACTGTTTTTTCCAATATCCTCATATGGCCTCTCAGAAAGCATTAATTCCATTTTCTTACCACAGACTGATTAAAAAAAAAACACTCTTAAGAGTGATCAACAACAAATTATCTCTTAGAACAATGGGATTCCTTTAACATACTTCAGAGTCTATAATCGAGTATTGTCTTTTTTTTTTTAAGAAGTTAGCTTAAACTTAATAAGAAAGATTCTCTCTTCATATCCAGTTTCTTCTCTGACTTTGTGCTAATCCCTGGTACTTTCTGGAAGAAATTTAGTTATGTCTGTTTTTTACAATGATTTTTAAACTATCATTTCATTTAAGCCTGCATTCGTCTATTCAACAAACAATCATTGATTATCTTCCAATCACATCCCTTACTTTTGTCGAAGATAGTTTGTTGTAAACAGGCTAAGAATGAGTTTTGAAATTATGTGCTCATGTTGCTCTGATTGCTGACACTAAACTCCTAGGACTTTAGGACCTCTAAAGCTGAAGACTAGAATGTCATTTCCTTCCAGACAGGGTCTTTGAAAACTCAATTAAGAACTTTTTACTTCTTAGTAATCAAAAGAATGGAAGGTGATTAAAAAGACAGAGAAAGGGAGAAAAAAAATCTAATATAGTTGTTCTTATGGATGAAGAAAGAGGGAAACATATAAATGGGGAAATGTCATTAAATACAGCAAAGTATTGCTTCGGGTTTTTATATCTCAGGTGAGTAGGGTGGTATTATATATGCTTTAGGGATTTTCTAAATGGAAGCTCTGTCACCTGAAAGACTGACTACAACTTACAACATAGCAGTTGAAATTTCCCAAAGATAGAATCTTTGAAGCTCCATTGCTAGGAGCTAGCAAGTTCACCAAGTTGTTACATGGTAAAAGTGTATGAGCCTCATGTCTTGCTCTAACTAAATTCACAGAGTCTTTGGAGACAGAAAAAGATTTTCTTTGACCAGAGGTCAATTTTAATTTTTCAAAGTATATTCTTTTCTGGCTTACAGTATCTATCTTCAACAGTTTTCTTGACTACTCTAGCTTATCTGTCTTTTGTCCTACATGTTCCATTGTGTCTTTGGGGTTAACTGAATCTAGCTGTTTAATTTGTTATTAAAGCATGGATCTGAATATGCTACTCCTTTTCTAAAGAAAAACTCCCATGGTTCCCTCTTACCAGGATGAAATATAAATTTCTCTGTATGGAATTTAAAGTCTTTGACAATCTGATGGCAGTCTATTTTTCCAGATTTTTTTTTTACAGATTATTCCTTTTCATGAATTAACCATCTATCATAATAAATACTAATAATAATTTATATATTATCTTAAGGTTTTGTAAACGACTTCTCATTTCTCAGAGGTTGAGTCTTGGAGACGTCATTGCTAGGAGTTAGCAAATTCAAGGAGTTGTCTCATGGTAGTAGTCTTTGAACCATTTGAATGGTCTCATTTGAGCTTTATTACAACCCTGGAAGGTATATACTATTATCACCTCAAATTTTACATATAAGGAAATGGAGGAAGAGAGAGCTTAAAAGATATATGCCATTCCACCTCCCAAATCTATGCCTTTGTATAAACTGCCTCCTCATTAACTCTCACTCTATCTGTTTTCAAAGCTCTGTTCAAGCTACATCTCTTACTGTACCTTCTGATCACTGCTTTATTTTTACTTATATATAATGATCTCATCCACTTGCATGAACTGAATTTTTCTACATTATTCTGATATCTGTTCATTCAGTACTAACTTTCTTTCTAATCTTCAATTTTATATCTACAACTATTTATTCATCTTGAATTGGGATGTCCCATAGATGTCTTAAATTCAATGTGTCTAAAATTAAATTCATCATCTTTCAAACTTTGCTATTATTATTATCAAGGTCATTACCATCGTCCCTTAGACATAAAATCTAGATGTCATCTTCAATTGGTATTCTCATTTTTCCTATATATCCAACATTTTGGTAAAATCTGTCAAAACGTCTTTTAAATGTACCTCATCTCCTCTGACATGACTGCTAATCTGGTGCAGGTCTTTATCACATCACTCCAAGAGTGTTACAATAGTCTGTTAGTTGGTCTCCTCATCCAAATCTCCTCCTGTTCCAGTTTATTCTCCATTCAAGTGTCAGAGTTATCTTCCTAAAAAAAACTATTCTGATTAAGATATTGATCCATGCAATAAACTCCATTGGCTCCTTTATTGTCCCCAGGATCAAATAAAAATCTTTTTAAAAATTTCTTTATTACTTGCTCTCCTATCTTTCCAAGCTTTCTTTTCACAATTTGCTACAGTCTATGGGCTCTACAATCCAAAAAGATCTTTATATTTCTTTAACATGATGTATCTTTCTATTTGATTTTTTGGTTTGGATGGTTTGGTTTTTGCTAGCTTTCTCCTATGCCTGGGATTCTTTCACTTCTCATCTCTTCTTACTTCCCTGGTCTTCTGTAAGGCTCAAGCCAAATCCCACACTTTTCAGGTTGCCTAGTAGCAATTTCCCCTTTTCACCCTTCCTCACTTGATCCTTAGTGCCTTCATTCTGAGATTATTTCAGAGTTCCTGGCATGTAGTAAGTACTTAGTAAATTTGTATTGGATTGACTTGACATGACACATATAAATATTGTTTTCCTTAGCCGAAAACAAACTTCATGAGGGAAGTGATTGTTTTGTTTTTGTGTTTCTATATCCAACACCTAGCAGAATATTTTACAAATATTAGACATAGGTATGTTTGTTATTTTTAGTATGCTAATCTTTCATTCCTAAATTTTATCTTGGTATTCCCAAACCTTGGTTATAGTTCAGTCTCCCTGTCTACATTCTGTTGGAGGCCTGATTTAAAGACTTTTAAATAACCACATCTCGTAATGTATAGCTAATTCTGGTTTGTAAATGATATATATGTTGTGAGCATTCCCATAACTATAGCATTAAGCAGAGATGATCCCCTAGTGGCATGAAATATTAAAGTCAGTCCAATCATGTATCACTATAGTACAAAGGAGTTCATTGGAGGTTAAGGGAACAAATAGTAATAATTCATAGATGCAAAATTTACTATATCAACATATAAAATTAAGATTCTTCACATTTTTCATTAATCCAACCCACTAGTATCCTTACGATGTTTCATTCCTCTACTTCTGCTCAACCTCCATATTCCGAACTTGTCTTTCATCTTTTTATTTTGAACTCTGCCACTCCCACTCATGTATTAAAATATGCCTCCCCTCTAACCTTTTTAGTTACTCCTTAAAATGCATTTGAAGTTAAGAAAAGAATCTAAAATTGCTATTTAAATTGGGGGTGGGAGAATGGTAGATTAAATATAAAAGTCCTTTGACAATGCAATTTATCACATAATTTTTATAGATGTATACATTTCAAGTGAATTTAATCTGCATATTTTGTGACTCATTTCCATTCCATTATAAAAAGTTCTCTTAAGAAAGTTGCTCCCTTTTAAAAGGAGGCTATGTTTGTGTCACAATGATGACTTCCTAACCTTTTATTCTAGAATTGCATTGTCAGAAAATTCTTCCTTTGTCTACCTTCATTACCTTTTCTCTGTATTTCAGCACATCTTCTATCTTTAATGAAGCTCAAATAGTCAGCATATTTTGAGACCTTGAAGATTAGGAAAATATTAAGTATACTTTCCTTTCCATTTTTTGATCTATAAAAAAATTACAAAACAAAACAAATTCCATTTAACCAGAACAGGATGTAGGAATGATTAGGATTTTTTTCATCTGAAACAAAATAGTTATTGTTGTTAGGAATGATTGTGATAATGTTGTTGGTGGTGATGGTGTATGAATGTGTAAAGGGGGAATTCAATACAGAGGATAGTTTAATGCATGGGATAGGGGACTTAGAGGTCACTCTGACCACAGTAGTAACTATGGAAAAGGTATGATATAGATATGTTGGAAGAGTTCTCTATCCAATTAATGCTACTTTAACCTTTGCTTTATAGGCTTTTCTTTCCTATCAAATTCTTTCATCATTTCTACTTCTGATGCTATGAGCTTGACTATTTTCTGTACCCTTCAGTTCTTTTCATATCTACTAAATTCTGAAAAACAAAATGAGATTCAATATTCAATCTTATGATTATAGTTGGGAGTGGCAAAATCAGGTCATTCTTCCTAAATAATTTTACAATACTTAAAAAAAAACTATCCCATTATAATGCTTGTAATATTCATGCTAAACCTATTTTAAACTTACACTTAATATATCACTATAACTAAGAATTTTTTTGACTCTACCTATATGTTGAACTGAATTTTTCATAGACATCTGAAACTCATCATGTCCAAAAATAAACTCATTTCTTTCTCTTCAAATTTCCCTTTTCTGATCTTCCATATTGTAGTTAAGTTTTCTTCCAGGTACCTCAACCTCTCAAAAACTTCTCACTCTCTCTCATTCCCTATATTCAATATATTGCCAATATCTCTCAATTATATTTTTCTAAAATCTTTCCTTACATTCTCCCTGAGGTCTTTTGACAATATCAGCACAAAGATACAGCTGCTCCTCATCTCATGGCTAGACTCATGCCTACAATAGCTTCCTGGTTGATATTCCTTCCAGAAGTTATCTCCTATTTGCTAAGTGTTAGTGGCTTTCTATTGCTTTTAAATCAAATATAAAATTCTCTCTTTGACATTATAAGCCCTTTAAAACTCAGTCCCCCATTCTCTTAAGATCCTGTAACACTGGTCTCTTTGCTGTTCTTCCATTCCTTTTATTTTTTACTTCTTGATTCCAGACATTTTTTAATGGTTCTTTTCTAGGTCACTGGATTCTGTCCCTCTTTATCTCTTGGCCTTCATGACATCCTTCAAGTTTCAGCTAAAACCAAAACACCTTCTAAAACAAGCTTTTTCTTCCCCTTTAACTTCCCTTAATATTAGCTCCTTCCTTCTATTGATATCTCTGAATTAATTCTCTCTATATATTATTTGCATGTAGTTGTTTATGTGTTGTTTTTCCATTACACTATAAGTTCCTTGAGGACAAAGATTGTCTTTTACCTCTTTTGTAGTACCTAGAACTTAGCACAGTCACTGATACATCACTGATGCTTAATACATGTTTGTTGTTTACTGTTTGATTTACATTTGAAATATAAGACCTAGATTTGATCTTGACTTACTTTCTTATTATGGGTATGATCATGGTCAAGTCATCTAACTTCTTTAGGCCTCAGGTTCTTTATTTGTAAAATAGATGGTTGTATTAGATGATTTCAGAGGTTTCCAGAAATTTTGGATCTATGATTTTACAATCCTATGTGAAGTACTGCTACTTCAAGACACAGTAACACTGGAAAAAGCACTGGCCCATGAGACAAAGGATTTGAGCTGATGTAAACTCCTGGATTACATATCTCTTTCTGACCTCCTAAATTGTCTTAAACTAGAATAATGTCTTACATTCTGATCCTTTCTTGCCTCTACAACCCTAGAAATTTATTTGAGATGTAATTTTAAATTTGTTTGGTGGGGAATGTTAGGAAAGCTCATCTAAGTGTTTTTTGCCACTTTACCATCTTGGCTCTTTCCTCAGAAGACAAGTGTTAACATATTTAAAAAAAAAAAGAGATGACCATTTCACTTGTTCTCTGCTTTGGTCAGACCATATTTACATTAGTGTATATAGCTTTGGATATCACTTTTTAAGAATATGCATGAACTAGAGGATTACATTACTTATGGTTACTTAGAAAAGGATAAACAATATATATTCACATAGTAATTGATGTAAAGTGATTGCCAAGGTTTTTTTTTTTTTTTGATCTTCACAGTTCTGTGAAGCTGGTGCTATTATTATTCTCATTTTATTGTTGAGGAAAACAGAATTTCAGAAAGTTGAAGCAATTGTATATTTGCACAGCTAATAACTTCCTAAGGCAGGGTTCAAACCTATCTATTTCTGATTCTAACTCACTACACCATGAATAAACTTTGAGAAGACAAGAAACTGTACAATGAAATATGAGGTTAAATCTGGTCCTCTTATTTTTGGTAAATTATTTAACATTTAAATGTTCTTCCTTTCTTTCCTTGGTCCCTTTAACTCAGCAATTCACAAGAAAAAATTCTATGTGAAAAAGGAATGTGGTCTGATGTGGTAGAAATAGCATGACTACCAAATAAATTTAGTCAGTCAATAAACATTTGATTAAATGTTTTGTATAGACCAGGTACTATGATAAAAGGAACAAAGTTTGATAATATGGTTAAACCTGTACTTAAAGGAAATAATTTTAATGATTGAATGGAAGATAGATGGGATTAAGGAAAGACTCATGGCAGTGAGATCACTTATCATTCTATTGTAATAGTCCCAGCATGTGGTGATGAGCACCTGTACTAGGGTGATAGCAATGTTGCGGCACAGGCAGGGCATATGTGAGAGATGTTATGAAAATAAAATCAACAAGCCTTGGCAACAGATTAGATATGAGTGGATGTGAGAATAAAGATTTGAGGACAACATTTAGGTTGTGAGCCTTGGTGATTGAGAAAATGGTAGTGACCTTGATAATAACAAAGAAATTAAGAAGAAGAAACATTTGGAATGTGTGTGAAGATAATGAGTTCAGACTTCACACTACCTGGTGGTATGTCCTGATGCAAGTGTTTTCCTCTTTCTAGGCTTCAATGTTCTTATCTCTAAAATAAGAAATTTTCATGAAATAAGCTCCAAACTTCCCTATCAATGTAATTCTCAGATACTATGAAAGGTTAAACAGTTGTCAATAAAGGTGGGCATGCTGTTAGGTGGCAGTCCAAAGTCATGTTGTACTGTGGGAACCTTTGCTATCTTCTCCTCATTACTTCTGATGCTGTCTCCAAATTTTGGTACAATTTGTCAGCTGTTGTTTATTTTTTTTTCCTCCTCTACAATCATATCTTATCAGTGGCAGAAGGAAGAAAAGATGCCATCTGGGATTGCTTGTTTAGATGCAGCATGGTTTTAACAAGTTTTCCCATTCTTATTCATTTTTGGTTCTTGCTCATTGAGAGGGGCTGGAAAGTCCCTGTCCAAGTACTCTCTCTTTTCCCCAAGCAGCTGTACTAGTTTGTGTCCTCTGGCAGTTATAGGCGGTTTAGGAGCAACACAAGGCACAAGTAAGTTGGAGAGAAAGGGAAGTTGTTCAAAGACCAGAGTGGGCAACGTGTTCTGAAGAACCTTGGAGGGCTCTGAGAGAGTTATTCCAAACTGTGAGAGGAAGCGTATGACAGTTTTATTGATGCCAAGTTTGGTAGAAGCAGTAAGAGATCACAGAGCAGTAGGAGTCTGAGGGCTGACAGGAAGTGCACAGACAAAAAGCATCTGCTCAATGATCTGGAGCCACCAAACTTCCCATCCCGATGGCAGGGTGCAAGCTGAGAGCTCAGTCTCACAGAAAGACTTTTAGATTTGGAGATGACTTAGATTTACACCTCACAGTTAATGCTGAGAGGCAGTATGGAACACTGGCTAAAGAAATGACCTTAAAACCAGGGAGACCTAGATTCAAATCTTCCTTCTGACACTTAAACTCAGTGCCCTAAACACAACTCTCTTAAAACTTTAAATGATAGAAAAATATTTCTCTGTATTTTTACAGGGAGTTTACTTTTATCCATGAATCCTAAATTCCTATTTGATAACTCTGTCTTTTGTGTGACCTTGGGCAAGTGATTTAATTCTTCTCAGATATCATTTCCTTTTCTGTGAAATGGGAATAATGATACATGTAGTACTTAACAGTGTAAAATTGTTATGGGGCTCAGTGAGATAATGCAACCACATTGCAAGTTATATCCTGCTAGAATTTTTCTAAAGACACTAGAGTAAAAGCTAAGAGTTTCCAAGCATTCTGATAATGTATTGTCACCTTAAATTTTTTTTATAGTACATACAACAAGAAGAATTGGATCCTTTCTATAAAGTGTCTTGTTGAGGGATTAAGGGGAAAGGAAGTCAGCTTCCTTCATCCTTACAATTTTGAATCCTAACTGGATAAAAAGCCACACTGTTGTTTCAACTGACTTGTCAAAAAGCTTCTGAGCTCCCAGGAACTCCCCAGCTCTTAGCTGCATGTTATGAAATGATGCATGTGTGTACCTTATGCCACCATGTATGCTCGCTTGCTGTTGGCATCTTCTTTATTTGTGCAATAGGAAAATATGAGTCTCCCTGGACAGAAAAATGAAATACATATATGTATATAACAGTTTTCTGTCTTGGCAATCTCTAAAATAAGAAATTTAAAAGCCATTTTTGGGAAGCAGCAGACAAAACTAACAGCAGTGCTAGTTAAAAGAACATACATCACAGCAGCAGAGCCCTGTGTTTGTAGCTACTTTTGGGTTTGGGGAACTTCAGATCACCTGGAGTTAGAAAATATATCAGAATGAAGTCCAGATTGCTGGACAAAGAAATAAACAGGAAGGAACCCAACAGTTTGATTATGCTAACTTGTGCCAATATATCATCAGACATATAATACTCACTTAATACATGTTATTAATTGATTAATTGATAGCTGAATGAATTTAACAGATATCAAGTTCAATAGCTATCCATTTAGACTACAGTATTGAGCATTTTATCTGAGAATTGTATGTGGGACCTCTAATTCTGGAAAATTTCCACACAGGACTTGCATCATCAAAAATATTGAAACTCTTCACCCCTGTCCAACTGTACTCTTAAAGAGGATATTGTTTGATGCAAATGTTCTCATATAAAGCTTCTATGTCTGATGTGAATTTCTGTTCCTTAAGAAAAAACTCTCCTTATATTAATTTTCAGTGATTTGGCCTCAGGAAACAAAAATGAGGTATATGATACAAATGGGGCAAGAAGTATAATTAGTTTCAGAAAGTTTACCTGCTTTTGTTAGTCCATCTCTCCCACAATTGTTTGACATTGAGAGATGGGCAATTGTCAAATGAATTTTGGGAATCTATTTCCAGTAAACCATAAGAATTATCTGGGTTCAGCTACTGGTTCCCATCCAACAGGGGAGACAAGGTTGCTTAAGTTGAATGATTAAGAGATTCAGTCCTGTCATTGATTGACTGTCTATAATATAAAAAAAAAACTGATTATATTTATAATTTTTATTCACAAACATTCATGCCATTTCAGAGAAACCAAATTTTAGGGATCCTGGGTATTTTATTTAATAAAACAAAAACCATGGAAATTATAAGAAAAAAAAAACTTTCACAACTTAACTAATATAGGCAAATTTCATTTGATTGTGGAGAATTAATTAGGGGTTTTGTGCCTGAGGCTGGTCCCCAAATAATGCAGAAGGCATTCATCACAAAGTCTGTTGTCAATTGAATGAAATTGGAGAGGGAAGAAAAAGCAAGATAGAGGTGGAGGCATAACTCTTAGTCTACCATCATTAATAGCTTCTAATTTTAACTAGATATTCTAGATAACTTTATGCTAAATTCTGTTCTTTCTGTGCTATTAAAGGATTGCAAGAGTTATTCCTGTGTTCTAAATTTTATGACCTCTAAATGATCCTGGAGCAAAGCCCCAGTCACTGTGCCCTAGTTATGGCTCTGTATATGCCATATTAATGGTGCCTATTTCAGTCCATATATGTAACTTTAACAACAAGGATTTACTTTGGTGACTTCACATTCCAGGAGAATTTTTTTCCCCACAGTTTTCACATTTACTTACTGAATCTCTCATCACCTGTCTAGTAGATCTTGATATGGTAATTACTAGCATTACAGTATGTATTTTTCTTTGATTTTTGTTGTTTTTAAGAATGATATCATTTTTGGTATCAGTCTTAGCTGAACCAATTCCAACCAAAGTTTGGTTAAAAAGGGGAAAAAACTTTCTGAAAGGTTGGTCTGCCATGGAAACCACCTTTTTCTGCAACTATTGTTTCTACTCTGTCCTGGATCTAACTTTTTCACCTCTAAATAGGCACTAAAATTTTATTTGTGAAACAAGCAAATATTTTAGAAGAATTTTTTCACTACCTAGATTAGCAGCCAAACTAGTTTTTTAGTCTGATTATCAATTTATTTAATTTCATTGTTTCCTTTTGAATCAGTTCAATTTAGTAAGCACTTATCATTTTCTTACTATGGACACAATATTGTGTGATGAAACAGTCTCTTCTGTCAAGGAATTTACATCCTTTGGATAATCAGTTCTTTTATTTTCATCTGTTTTCATGTGTATAGTTATAAGGAGGTAGATATTTGTGAAGAAACCACATATTAGTTCTTTGAACCTTTATGTTGGCTACTGATCAACTCTAGTTATTACTACTTTTATGCACTTTATCTATCTCTATTTTTTCTGGTCAAAACTTTCAGTCCTTTTTATATTTCGTTTTCTTACTGGTGGCTCTTCACAGCCAGTTAGAAGCAAGCCAATGACAGTTGCTTTGTTTCCTGTCTCTCTCTCTTTTAGTCTCACTTGGTCACCCTGACAGTTTCTTCAAATGTCTAGAAGTAATATCCTCTTTGTTATTTGTATACAATTAGGATCTCAAATCAGGAATGTTGCAAAGTTTTCTTTTCATTACAACCAATTGGTACATGCTTTTTGGGCAAGAAAAATGGCTGCACAAATCAGCTGATTAAAATTACATAGGGGGTCCAGTCTGCCATCAACTTACATCTAGAGTGATCTAAAAGGCCAGCTCTTCATTTATGGCAGCATATTATTTATTTCTTAAGCTACTAAACCAGTTTCTTTTTGCCAACAAAGTATAAAAGGAAAAAAAATATATAAAGTTTTAAATATAGCTTGGATTATGTGATCTTTCCACGTACTACAGATCAATGTAGCCTATTTTCTGTCAGCGAAATTGGGAAAGATCATTTCTGTGATTCTTGTAACTGAACTTTCTCCCACTCAGAGCCTAGCTGCCACCACTTGTTCAGAGTTTTATCACCTTAGAAATACTGCCAGAAGACACACCCATCTCCAAGCTGATGGGCTGGACTTATCCTCTCAAATGTCATGAGCCAACTTGATTCTTCCAGTGATCTCAAACCCAAGCCTGTCTCTCACTTACTGCCTATCTCCACCTTTGTGGATAAAAGACTGGCAAATGTGATTTCCTGCTCTGAGCAACCTGTCCCTTCATCTCATCACCCTGGAGATGCTTTCCTTGTACGGGCTTTTAATTGGTCAGCACAATTTTTTTTTTTTTAAATATTTTGATCTTGCTTTAAAAAAAAAAAAAAAATCAAACCACCTCTCTGCATCATCTCATTTACTCAGGCAGGACTGCTTGTCACTACTCCTCCTGAGAAATTTCCTTAGGGCTTCTAGTTTCTCTACCCAGGTCCCACCTTTGTTCTTTTGGCAAGAGGGTATTTGCATATCATGTTCTTTCCGTCTGTGACTCTCTACCCTTTGAACTGAGCAAAGTTCCCCTGCTAAATATCTCACAAAAGCAAGATTGAGATTTTTCTTTTTAGAACTGCTTTTTTGTGCGGCGCTTTTTTTAGTGATGTGCTCCAGTATAATCCTTTTTAAATTGTCCAGAGCCCAGGGATGTTTGCATAATAGAGTGCTTTATAAATAAGATTGTATGTATTATACTGCATTGTAATATTTGCAAATTAGATTCAGTCACCTCTATAACTAGGGATTCCACAAGGATTCCAATAAGAACTACTCTCTCTCTTGTTATGAAGGTTATACAGAAACAAGCTCAAAATGCCTTCTGTGTCCATTTACCTCAAGTGAAGCTGTCTTTTTTACTTTCCCCAGTATGATATTCAGTGACATTTGGAAGGTCAATAAAGATCCATTCCTCAGGGTGCCTGAGAGCAAGCAGGTGGCCAGATGATTTCTTTTCTAGATTCCCTCAGTTCTCCTGCTGTACTGTTTCCATTGAATGTTGAAGTCATTAAAACTTGAAGCATCCCATGCAGACTTCAGAATCTCAAAGCTACCCGCTTTCTTTAGTCCCTAAAAAAAGGGGGGAAAAGTTCTTTCAGAAATGTGTTTGGAACCTTTTCACAAACATTGGAAATCATAAAATCCTGCTGCTTTTCCTCTCTTGCCTCCCCCTCAATAATCTCTCCCCTTTACGCCCTCTTTCTTACAGTGAGTTCCCTGTTTTTAGCTGAGTCATAGCAGCTGGCACCTCCAGGGTCATACTGTACGTAACACAGAATCCTCTCTGTTGGCTACCATGGTGCTTCAAAGGAAGGGCTGTGGCAGCCAGTGCAAAGGATGCTGGGCACTCCAGCAGAGCCCTTCTGTGAAGCACTGAGGAGGCGGCTGGCAGAAGGAACTTAGGATAACTCCTCAGAGCTCCAAATTTCCTGGCTAGCCTATCCCCTTTAAAACATAGAGATCCTGCTGCAACTAAGACACAGCTGAGAAACAAGCCTCTGAAAAAAGAAATTTAGGAACAAAACCCAGACAGACAGAAGCAGGGTCATATGTACCTCTTTAGCCAATGGCTATTGGTAAATATCACTAAGACTGCCAGAGTCTGGGCAAATGGCCCAGAGAGCTGAAAATGGGTGGATATGGTATAGGAATGATGGTAACATCATTCCTTCTCAGTCAACTGGACAATGTAAAAGCATTAGAGGGGGTACAAAGATTTCTTCTTTTCCCATGGATGAGAAATATTGGTTTTTCATCATTTAAAATATGTATACAATGTATTATATACTTGCATCTTTTTATTCATAATATAAATGTTTTGAGTAGCTGCTACTTTTCCCCACATTTTCAGAATTATATTATGTTTTATTTTCATATAGTTATATACTGCTTATACAAAAGCCAAAGAGCATAGGTTGACTGCAAAATTTACAGCTTTCCAAACACTAAACAAAACAAAACAACAATGAACAGATTTCTAAAATATTTGCAAGGGACAATATTGTAAGAAGTTGTACAGGGAAAAGAATATTAATCCTGAAGTCAGAAGTTCTGAATTTAAATATTACTGTTCCTACTGATACTTTTGTGACTGGGTAAGTCAGTTAACATCCTTAGGCTTTGGTTTTCTTAATGGTAAATTGAGAGATTTGAACTAGATAGTCTCTGAGATACTATCTATTCTGAATTTATGGTCATATACTCTCTTATCGAAAGGGAGGCAGTCAGGCTATTTTATTAGCTCTTTAACCCCATTTCTAATTTTTCCAACCTTATATCCATGAAATTTTTTTTTGCTAGTTTTTCTACTCTAAAAATCTTTAATCATAGCATATAAACAACCTGGATTAATTTTGCCTAAACCTCTTCCTATAGCTTTGTTGGGAGAAAATTTGGAGACACTCATTACCAATATCTCAAATGCCTATTACCTCTACACACCCACACAGCCGTAGGGCAAACAAAAGGCAAAAAAAAAAAAAAATACACGTCCCTCAATGCAAGATTTGGAATCACTAGGTAGCCAGTTATAACCAGAATAAAATGGCTATAATTTCAGATTGAAAGCCAAGATGATTTTGACTTTCCTGCCCATCCCTTTATGAAAACCAAAAGTTACTGAAGAACTTTTAAGGGATAAAAGGATAGAAGGGCAACAGCTGGCTTTTGAGGCTTTATGGGAGACATAAAAGGAAACCTATAACTCATGGAAACACAAATTAGGCTGATGCTGAAAATGTAGAAAAGAAACACAATAACTTAATACATTTACATTCTTCTTTTTAAAAACCCAGTAGCACCTAAGACATGGAACATTGTTCACCTGTAAAGCTAAATGTTTTAATTAGGGAAACTTTTCCCCTCAGCAATTAATGCCAAAGAAAGCAAAAATTAGATAAAATTTAAAAGACAGTTAGTAGCAAAAGGAGAAAATGGTATATGAGAGGAACCCCTAAGGAGTTATTAGTAATTGCTTTTCTGAGAAGTGAACACACACAATACGTGAAAAAACAGGTTAATCTTTTTATTATTATTATTTTTTAATTTTTATTTAATGATTACTTTATATTGACAACATTATCCCTTGCACTCGTTTCTTTTCCGATTTTTTCCCCTCCCTCCTTCCACCCCCTCCCCTAGATGGCAAGCAGTCCTTTATATGTTGGATATGTTGCAGTATATCCTAGATACAATATATGTTTGCAGAACCGAACAGTTCTCTTGTTGCATAGGGAGAATTGGATTCAGAAGGTATAAATAACCCGTGAAGAAAAACAAAAATGCAGATAGTTCACATTCGTTTCCCAGTGTTCTTTCTTTGGGTGTAGCTGCTTTTGTCTGTCATTTATCAATTGAAACTCAGTTAGGTCTCTTTGTCAAAGAAATCCACTTCCATCAAAATATGTCCTCATACAATATCGTTTTTGAAGTGTATAATGATCTCCTGATTCTGCTCATTTCACTTAGCATCAGTTCATGTAAGTCTCGCCAGTCCTCTCTGTATTCATCCTGCTGGTCATTCCTTACAGAACAATAATATTCCATAACATTCATATACCACAATTTACCCAGCCATTCTCCAATTGATGGGCATCCATTCATTTTCCAGTTTCTAGCCACTACAAATAGGGCTGCCACAAACATTTTGTCACATACAGGTCCCTTTCCCTTCTTTATTATTTCTTTGGGATATAAGCCCAATAGAAACACTGCTGGATCAAAGGATATGCACAATTTGATAATTTTTTGGGCATAATTCCAGATTGCTCTCCAGAATGGTTGGATTCGTTCACAACTCCACCAACAATGCATTAGTGTCCCAGTTTTCCCCCATCCTCTCCAACATTCATCATTATTTTTTCCTGTCATCTTAGCCAATCTGACAGGTGTGTAGTGGTATCTCAGAGTTGTCTTAATTTGCATTTCTCTGATCAATAATGATTTGGAACACTCTTTCATATGAGTAGTAATAGTTTCAATTTCATCCTCTGAAAATTGTCTGTTCATATCCTTTGACCATTTATCAATTGGAGAATGGCTTGGAAAAACAGGTTAATCTTAGCTTAACTATTGTACCTCTTTTTCTTCCATTGTAAAAATTATTTTTGGTGGTTAAACATAATACTTTTAAATGCTTTAAAATGAAGAAAAATGATTTTGATGTAAGTAAATATTTTAGAGCTTGTATTCAAATTGTACTTGTTTTGTAGATCTTGACCTGCTTCCTTAACAATATCAACTTCCACCAAAGCTAAGGTGACCTTACATTTATTAATAAAGATTCAGTACCAATAATTAGGGAAATGATTATTCCACTCTGCTCTGATCATACCACATTCTGGCATATTATGTTTAGTTTTATACGTTATGTTTTTAGAAGAGCATTGGTAAGTTGGAGAATGTTTTGATGAAGGCAATGAGGATATTCAAGCAAACTTCAAGAGATTGCCATATAAGAACTGGTTCAAAGAAATGGGATATATATATATATATTTTTTTTTTTTTAGTCTGAACAAGAGTAGATTTAGGGAGAACTAACAACTAGCCAATTTGATTTCTTCTGTTCATCCCCAAGGGGCAGAATGGGGAGACTAAGTGAAAGTTAAAGAGGTTGATCAAATTTTAGGAGAAGCTTCCCAACAATGAGAGTTGTCCCAAAATAGAAGAATGATTTAGGAAATGGTGGGATCTTCCCTTTAAAGAAATCCTCCTTCAAACCTTAGATAATCAATTGTTTGACATTTAATGGAAGGGACTTTTGTTAAGATAAGTTTGGGACTAGATCGATGCTGATCTTCCTTCCAACATTGGCATTCTGTGCTTCTATGAAGACTTTCTACTGATTCCTTTGGGGAGAACTTAACATCATGTCCTTGTCCATACATATTTCTAAAACCAGGGTATCTCCTTTCTTATAATAAAAAGGCAAGAATTGAGTTTATTAGTAATAAATGATTAAAAAGAAAAAAATCAATACAAAAGAAGATAATGAATTCTTCTTACATTAGTTAATTATGGTGAGAAATGAGAAGTATGAGTTATTACTGAAGTTATTGATTCAAAGACATTTGTCAAAACTTGAAATGCTAGATAATTAAGAAAGGCTGGAATAAGAAAATTCATGACATTCCTGGGAAAGGAGCTTAATATGTCTTTTTTTGCCCTGTAATACACAGCAGTATCATGCACATAGTGGGTGCTAAGTGATGACTTAGTGATTGATTTAATGAAGGGAGTACACAGAGAGTCAGTCAGATTTGTTGAAAGAACAAGGAATAAGGATTGGATCTGTGATTTCATTAATAAGGGAACTCCTAGATGATTAAATTCACTCTGCAAAAGCAGGTTGGCACCTTCTCTGTAACTTGTAGTCTGAGAAGTTTGCTTGGAACATTGAGAGGGTACATGACTTGCCTAGTGTCAAACAGTTACTATGTATTGGAGGATGTAGTCAAGTCCATGTCATTTTGGCTTTGAGACCAGTTCTCTATCCCCAATGTCATGGTTGCCTCTGTTAAAAGAATAATAATAACAATAGGCAATATCTCTTTATCACTTCAATTTTTTTAAGTTTTTGAAATACAGCATCTCATTTGATCTTCATAACAGCCTTGAAAAGTAATTTACCTCCACTTTACAAATAAAGAAAATGAGGCATATATATGCATACATATCTATATATACATATTTCTAATCATATATATATTATATATTAATTCCATTCCCTTAAAATTAATTCTAGCAACTCCTGCTTCTTTTCTTCATTAAAATTTTTCTTATCATTTTATTTATTTATTTATTTATATTATTCAGGAAGATGATAGCTAGACACATGGATCTATTTGGGAAAGAGACAAAGCATTGCAATACTGTATAATAATTTACTTCAATTGTCAATGATATCCCTGGTTCCCTAGTCACATAGGTACAAAAACTTGGGAAGTAACTTTGTATTGTACATCTATTTTATCCTCTGCATCTAAGCAGTAGCTAAATTCAATTACTTCTTCCTTCTATGTGTCTCTTATTACCAATCCTTTCCTTTCTATTCACACTGCCACCTCCCTAGTTCAGAACATCATCACTTCGTGCCTGTATTACTGTAGCAAGGATTATGATGAGTTCCTTCTAGCTGGCCTTCCTGGCTGTACTGTCTCCTCCCTCCAATTCCACATATTGTTGTCTGACTAATCTTCTTTAAACACCACTTTTCTCATACCACTCCCATGCTTAGAACTTTGTGATGTCTACTGACTGCCAACTGCAAACTACCCTGCCTGGCTCACCAATGCTTTTGATAATCTGGTTCAACCCCACCTATACAACACTGCTGTATTTCTTCTTACTCTTGTAAACATTCTTCTTTAATCAGGTTAGTCTCTTTTCAACTTGTGACCATCTCTTGCTGATTTTTCCCTCCGACTCTATAATCACAGGATTCCTTCTTAAAACACTCAAATCCAGTGGTTGAAGCTAAAGGTCCAAGCTAAAGATTCACACTGTCAACAAAACCTTTATCAAATATTTCTACCCTCATTGATTTTTACCATCTCTAAAATCTTCTAATGTGTATACTCTGATCAATTATATTTGGTTTTGTATCATAGATTATTTTTTTCAGGTCTTTTTCTTATTTCTTCAACTAGATTTTAAAACCCTTAAAAGAGGATTTACATGCTATTTCTTAAAAAAAAATGTAGTATAAAGAGCACTAGACTTGGAGAGAGAAACCTTTGCTTCAAATTCAAGTCCAACTCATATTAGCTTCATGATCTTGGACTTGCCACTTAACTTTTGTTAAACCTCAGTTTTCTTTGAGATAAAATTAAGATTTGGTTAAATTAAAAAATTTTTGAACCACAAAATTATAACAAGGATCTTTACTAGATGTTGAGAACAGAATAAAGGGCAGATACCCTTAATGAGTTTGTAATTTTGTAAAGGAGTTACAATATCTTCTCAAATTATTATAATATCCAGAAGGAAAAGAAAAGGGGAAAGAGTCCAATAAAGTGTTTAAGAAAATTCAAGGAGAGAAAACTATCAACTCAGAGAGAGAGAGAGGAGAGGGAAAAAAGAGAACCAAGGAAAGTTTCATTAAGGAGTAAGTAGCTGGCCTGAACTTTGAAGGAAAATAAAGATCTCAACAAAGAGAGATCAGATGAGAGCATAGTCCCAAAAGATTTAGGTATGTATGGCCTGAGACTGTGAAATCTCAGTATCAAGTTCAGCAGTGCATAAAGTGCAAACAGAGTAAAACAAGGTTGCTCAAACAGATTTGGCGAATGACTTACGAGACCCTTATATTCAACTTAATGAGTATGACATTTATAATATTGAAAATTGGTAGCCACCAAAGGCTTTTAGAAAGAAGTGTAATATAGAACCCTTCTTCTTAGTGAGATTAGTTTCAGAGTTTTGTGGTAACAGATTGGAGATGAGAGAGACTGGAAGAAAGGAAATGTATTAGTAGACTATTCAAAATTTGGCAGAATTAATGAGGCCTTCAACTAGGGAAGTGTCAGTGTGAATTGAGAGGACAACTAGAATTGTAGGGTAAAAGATGGAAAATTTATTAGAGTATATAGGCATAGATTTAGAACCTGAAGTGACTTTATATAATTTAGCAATATTATGGACGAGGACATTAAGTTGGTTCAGAAGAATGAGGTGACTTGAAACAAGGTCTTGTCTAATACCTTTATTTTACAGATGAGGAAATTGAGGGTCCTAGATATAAAATGATACTCTCAAATTCACACACAAAATAAATAGTTGAGTCAAAATAAGAATCTAGCCTTCCTATTCCAAATCTGTACTGCAGATGACCAAGACAGTTTAGAAGCTAGGAGATCAGGCTAAAATAATTAGAGGTCCTCATTTTTAAAGGGTCAATGATTTAAATACATAAAACCATAAAACATATTTATAGTAAAGATAGGTTAAGAAGCAAAACATAATGTATAGACCTCACCTCTAACTCAGAAAAACTTCTGTTCTAATGTTAGTCTGACATGTTCTAGTTATAGGACACTGGTGAAGTCATATAATATCTCAGTGCTACAGGTCATGTTAGGATTATAAATTGTAGAACAAGTGCCAATATGCATTATAGAAAGAATTTATGCCTTAGAGTTTCTTATGCTGATGAAATTGCACCTTTTTTCTCTCTATCTTTGTCAGTCTCTCTGTCTACTTCTCTCTCTCTCAATCTTTCTGTCTTTGTCTGTCTCTAAATTTATATTTCTCTTTGCTTCTCTGCCTGTCTTTCTGTGTGTATTTATCTGTCTCTATAACTACTTCTCAGTCTGTCTGTCTATTTATCTTTCTAAACACATACATACACATACACATACATACACAGTTCTTATACATATGGTACCTAAGAAAGTTAGAGTAACTATCAGGAAAGAAATCTTCTACAAAATAATGGATTCAATACACACACAAATAAGTATGCTAAAAGGTAGAATCCAATCTGTTTTTTTTACTTGTTCAATTTTGAACCTGACAGTGGTTTAGATTTCTTTTAGGAAATTGCATGTCTTTTACTGATCCCCAATTTCCCATGAAAGTAAAGGCCTATCCTTTCAATATTAATATTTTAGCAGTGCTGCTATATGACAGCAAGACTTGGAGTATCATTTCAACTAAAGAAGTAAAAATAAGAGTCACACAGAGAGCACATGACTCAGGCTGCAGTATATAACCTATGAGGAACTTCAAAGAAGAACAGGGGTAAAAGATCTTATCAAGGGGTATTCAGTTAATAAGAGAAGGACTAGTAAGGAATGAGAGATTTAAGCTAGAGTTCATACCCTCACTCTGTGGGGATAAAGTGAAGGACTTGAGGCACACTGGGTAGACCCCCTGAGTTGGACTTTGGGAGAACATGGATAAAACTACAAAAAATGGACAGATCTGAATTGACTGGAATCTTCATATTTGGAGGGAATGCCTGAGTTGATTAGAGCTTAGAATTACATGTGTATTTTGGGATAAAAAAAGAGAAAATGTAATAGAGGAAAAAGTAGAAAACTAGACAAAATCCTTTAAATAAATTTCAGGTGTGAAATCACTTTCTATTTTCTATCAGAAAATTTTGGGAGAGGAATATCTATCTAGCCTTTGAATGTGTAAATAAGACATATATGTGTGTGTATATGCAAATATGTGTGTATATAAACCATCATATGTATGTATCAGTGCACATTGTATATACACACATATGTCACACACACACACACACACACACACACACACATATATATATATATATAAAATTTGCTATATGATGTTGGAACAAGTGACTTACCCTCTTTGTTCTTCAGGCAATTCCCTATGATTTGCCTTCTACGTCATACAAAGGTTGTATGACATTCTAAAATATTTTGAAGGAATATTAGTATTGTGAATTTTCCAAAGTGAGAAAATCAATAGTGATGATGATGATAAAAATTAGCCAGAACTCCAATGCTGCTTTGATGTTTTTAAAGTGCTTTACAGATATCTCATTTAACCCATACAACTGTATAAGTAAAATGTGATTAATATCTCCATTTTACTAAAGAAAAAACAGAAGCTGAGCAATTAAATGACATGCTTGGGGCCATTTCAGCTGGTAACATTCTGAGTCAGGATTTGAATTCAAGACTTCCTAATTTGAATTCTAGCATCCTATTCATCATAACAGATCAGAAATGACAGCTATTTGTTATATTCAAGCACCCATACAGACACACTCACAGACACACACACACACACACACACACACACACACACACACACACACCACTGCACATTCTCATACTGAGGTATTCCTAATACTGCTTACACAAAACAGAGATTCTTAGTTCTGATGTCTTCCATTTCTAATTGCAAGATTTCTTTTTTTTGGTCTATTTTCCATATAGTAGCCTCCCATATATTAGAAGATAGGTATCATAACCTCCCTAAATCTTCTTTTATTCAATCCAAATACTTTTAATTCCTTAACTAATTTTCATATGGAACAACTGTGAAGCTTTTCACCATCTTAATTGGCCTGCTTTGGATACTCCAGATTATCTGTACCTTTCCCTAGGTATGCTATCCAGAACTGACATAGTAGGAAGTCAATAAATCTTGGCTGAATTGAATTGAATACAATACTTCACATGTATTCTCACCATGGCAGAATATAGTGGAACTATCATCACCTCTCTTAATTTAGCCTAAGATTGTGTTAATTTTTTTTGGCTACTTGGGGCAAGTCACACAGGGACTCTGGTTTGCTGTAATTTATTGCAGATTTTTTTGAATTTTTGGGAAGGTTTTGGCTTACTGTGATTTATTACAGAACAAATGTTTGCTGATTTTTCTTTTAATAAAACTTTTAAGAAAAAACATTGTGCCTGTAATGTTTGTAAGTGCGTAGTTGGTACCTACTAATTTTCTAAAGAGAGAAAAGTATAGTGGAAAGGTTGTCTTAGTTTTATGAGTGGAACTTAATCCAGAAATGTTGAGGATCCACTATTGTGCAAGGAGATAAAGTAAAGGGAGTGATTATTGGACAACCCAGACAAAAGCAAAAACAATAGCCAAAATCTCTGAGTAAATAGTCCTGGTAAATTCTGAAGTGTAAAATCCTTTTAATCTGAACATCAAGGAACATGCATACATTGGATTGGATATTCACATATTGATCTGGAATCAGTACTCTCATTTCAAGGTATTTTTTTTAAACTAAGGAACATTTAAATGATCTTAAATTGATTTCTGATGTCTTAACGTGTTACTTATTTTCTGTCTCTAACATAAAGAAATTTAGCAAATGTAACCCCCATTCTAGTAACCCTTCCTCAACAAAACAATTCATAGGCATCCAATAATATTGGTCCAATAACTTTATATCATATTTACCTATATCATATACAATATACATCACATATGTATTTATACATGCACATGTACATATGTGTGTATATATGTGCATGTATGTAGAAAATCCCCCCTCCCCACCTCCCAACCAGTGATTTCATAGGTATAGGAAGTTTCCCATGGCTTGAACACAGACCTTCCTGACTTCCAGGCTGACTTTCTATTCATCATCTTATGCTGCCTCTCTAGATGTAGATATTTATATTAATATTCACATATTTCTATATATGTGTATATATTCTCTCTCTCTCTCTCTCTCTCTTTCTCTCTCTCTCTCTCTCTCTCGCTCTCTGTATGTATGTATACAGAAGGTAATCCATTGGAAAAGGAAATGGCAAACCACTCCAGTAACTTTTTCAAGAAAAGATTATAGAGGAGCCAGTCATAATATGGTCTAATTTAGTCACAAAGAGTCAGATATTAATGAACAGCAAATATGTGTGTGTATGTATAACAAAAGACATTTAGGAAAAATAGTGTCCCTCCTGAATATTTGCTAAATATTATTGTATTTTTAAATATTTTTAATACAATATTACAAGTTATAACAATTCTTTAACTTTTAAAAAAAAAGTTTTGAATGTCAAATTCTTTTCCTTTTTCATTCTCTTCCCACCTCCTCCCTGAGATGGTAAGCAATCTGATATAGCTTATACATGTGCAACCTTGTAAACCATTTCCATATTAGTCATTTTTTACAAGAAAGCAGAAAGAAAGAAGAACGAAACAAAGAAAGGAAAGAAAGAAAAAAAGAGAAGGAAAGAAAGAAAAAAAAGAGAGTAAAGAGAAAGGAAGGGAGAGAAAAAGGGAGGAAGGAAGGGAAGGAGGAAAAAGAAAAGAAGGAAAGAAGGAAGTAAAAAGAAACAAAGGAAGGAAAAATATTATGCTTTAGTCTGTATTCAGACAATATTCAGTTCTTTTTCTGAAAAAACAATAGGATGCTTCATCATAAGTGATTTTGGATTGTCTTGGTTCATTGTATTGTTAAAGATAGTTAAGTCATTTACAATTCTTCGTCATACAATATTGCTGTCACTATGTACAATGTTCTCTTGGTTCTGTTCACTTCAGTTTATATAAGTTAATGTAAGTTTTCCAGGTTCATCTGAAATCATTTTCTTTTTATTTCTTGCAGTACTATTGTATTCTATCACAATCATATACAAAAGCTTGGTCAGTCATTCCCCAAATGATGGACATTCTTTTGCTTCCCAATTCTTAGCCAAACAAAAATAGCTGCTATAAATATTTTTTATACAAATAGTTCCTTCTCCCCTTTGTAATCTCTTTGAGATACAAACTTAGCAGTGCTAAGTCAAAGGGTATGCCTAATTTTATTGTCCTTTAGACCTATTCTTTTTAACTTGTAACTTTCTCAAATTGTCATGGCATGTAATATCAGAGCCCATTTTGAACTGAAATTTTGAAGACTAAGTTCTCTTAAATTCTGGTAGATACAATCTACAATTCAGATCAAAACATGAGAATTTAAATCCATTCACCAAACTAGAAACCCAGCTGGAGACAGGTAAATAGCACCTCTTCTTAGAACTAAGATGTTAGTGGTATCAATTAGCATTCATTTAGTTTTCCTGAATCTCTTTGTGTGTTTGAAGAATCAAGACAAGTTAGGATGCATTTATAAAGTGTCTGCTCTTTACCAGAAATTGTGTTATATCCTAGAATTACAAAGAAAGGCAAAAACCACAATGCTTGTCTTCATAGCCTTCACAATCTTATAAGGGACACACTGTGCAAACATCTATGTATAAGTAAGATATATATGGAATAAATTGCAGTTAATTTCAGAGGAAAAGCACTAAAATGAAAGATAATGACCATATAAATGTGTCTTACTGATGAGTACTTTCCCCCTGCAGCTTTTTATTTTAGCATTCACCTTTCAATCCTATCCTTTTCCTACTTGATCCCCAGATTATCACACGTGTTAAGAATTACACTATAACATAATATAATAATGACAATATAACTAGCATTTTTATATAATTTTTTGGCATTTAGCAAAAGTAAGCATTCAGTACTGGTAACTATTTTAGTTATTTTCTTTTTTGTTTAAAAATACATAAAATAGTTTATTTATTCTCACTTGCCTTACCACACCACTATAAATTGTCATCATTATTTTGTATTGAAAATGGGAAAATTACAATGTCCATTATTTTTATAAAATGATTCCCCCAAATTAGGACCAAAATCTTAGATATTTTTTGAGATAAACATATAGTTTTTTATCCTTCCCTGTGTGTTAGTTTCTTTATCAGAAAAATCTGAAAAAAATAATTGCTACTTACCTTGCCAGAAGATAAATTATGAACATTATTAAAATAATTTAAGTAAATTGCTTTGATGTCAGAAGAAAGGCACTACAGACCTATAAAAATATACCATGTCTTAAAAATATGTATTAGTATAGCAGTTTAAAGTTTATCTTTACCAAAAAAGATACAATTCTAGCATATAAAACAACATATTAAAATCCACAGGTCTTAGTAAAAAAAACCATGATTTCAATGCTACTTTAATTAGCTTAAATAGACACAGATGTAAAATCACTTCTCATTATTTTCTTTGAGATTCCACAGTTCCAAATTACAAATTTTTTTTATTTGTATTATTTACTTGTATGTCTTACCCATAATAGGCACTTAATATATTCTTATTTACTTGAATTAGTTTTAGTTTCAGGAAATGAGAACTACCAACAAACTGGATTTATATTTCAGCTAGAGAAGACATTTGTGCCAACCAGAAAAAAGAGAAAATCAAAAAGAATGAAATTAAAGAATTTTCAAATTTAGGTTGACTTATTCTTCTCTTTAAGTGTAAGAAGGTGGGTTGTATTCACAAGTACTTCTGTCTTTTACTTCACTATGAAAGATTAACAAGTTAGGAAGTTACTTCTTAGGATCACTTGGTTGAAACTAAGAGTCAAGTCTGGTTAACAAGAATTTATTATTATATACTAAGTACTAGAGTAAGCACTGAAGGTAGTAAGATAGAAATAGTTTTTACCTTTAAGAAGTTCATTATAATAGATGAGATAGTGTATGAACCATTACATACATATAAGACATGTACAGAACAAATTAGAGATATTCTGAGAAGAAGCATTAAAGGGAACTAGGAAAAGCATCTTGTAAGAGTTAAAATTTGAGCTGATAATTTGAAAATTAAAAAGAATATATTATTTGCAGTTAGGCTGCACTAATATGATACAGACGATTATATTTTTAAATTTATTGATTTAATGTTATATTATTCAAATTACCATTAGGTTTCTGGGTGGATAAAATAATTATAGAATTTATTTAGAGGAAGAAAAAAATGAAATAAAGGCATGTTAACATCAACATTTCAAAACTATGCCATA
Organism: Antechinus flavipes; assembly: GCF_016432865.1. Lineage (NCBI taxonomy): Eukaryota > Metazoa > Chordata > Mammalia > Dasyuromorphia > Dasyuridae > Antechinus > Antechinus flavipes. The sequence goes on from NC_067398.1 coordinate 606,078,573, forward strand.
AGCAGTAATCCTCAGGATGTTTTTGGAACTGATTCTAAAAAATAGAAAAATAATATAATAGGTTAGATATTCAAGAGCTATGAGTAGGCTGTTTGTATGAATTATTGTACCCAGTAATTCATAAATTTGTGAACACAACTCCAAATAACAATTCCCTATTTAACATGAATTGTGGACCTGAGGTTTTTTTTTTTTTAAATCAGAAATAGTCTTTGAACAGCATCATGTTACCATAAGCCATAAGACATTTAAAATGGATTTTTGACTTAAATGTAAAATAAAATGAAAGAATAGAAGGAAATAATTTTCAAGACTATAGCTGGAAGAAAATTATTAACTAACTAGACATAGAACTGATTATAAAAACAAACACAACTCCATGAAATCAAAAACAAAAACATGTATTAATAACATAAAAAAGAATTATGATGAAAAGTGATTCAGTAGGGTAGAAATATTTGCAATAAATATCTCTGATAAAATCCTATTATCTAAGTTGCAGAAACTTGACACAAATTTAGAAGATTAAGAATCATTATCCAATAGCCAATTGGTTAAAAGATATGAGTAGTTTTCAGAAAAAGAAATGCAAATGTTCAATAGAAATAGGAAAGTTTGCTTAAAATACAAATAATATAATAATGAAAGCGGCTCTGTTCTTTTATATTTAAAAATTTGACAAAAATAAAAAAATCTATTTTTGAAGATGAGTGTTAATATATTTTTGCAGAAGAATAAAATGTTTAATTATTTTTCAGAGAAGTAACTACATTTGGTAGTTACACAATGAGGCACATAACACTAATAAGGCAATGATAGAAAGTTCTAGTTATGACAAAATATTCACATGAAGACTCTCTGTATTAGCAGAAAACTGAAAATAATAGGTATCCATTGAACGAAACTGGGTCAACAAACTGTAGTATATGATAAGAATAATATATTTCTGGCTGTAAGAAAGTATAGTGATAAAGAATTTAAAGAAATATGTGGAAGTTTGTACAAAGTCATATAGAGTAATGAAAGCAGCACTAACCGGACAATATGAACAATTTCTACTATTATTTAAAGAACAAGGATAACTCCATACCTCTCAGATTGGCTAAGATGACAGAAAAAGATAATGATAAATGTTGGAAGGGATGTGAGAAAACTGGGATACTAATATATTATTGGTGGAGTTGTGAACTGATCCAACTGTTCTGGAAATCTATTTGGAACTATGCCCAAAGACCTATCACACTGTATATCCTTTGAACCAGCAGTGTCTCCCACAGAGATATTATGCAAAGATTTTTGTAGCTGCTCTTTTTGTAGTTGTGAAGAATTGAAAACTGAGTGTCCATATGAGTGGACATATGTATATGTGTATATACATATATATATATATATATATATATATGTAATATATACATAATATACATTATGGTTTATGAATGTAATGAATATTATTGTTCCATAAGAAATGATCAAGAGGCTGATTTTAGAAAAGTTTGGAAAGACTTACATGAACTGATGCTAAGTGAAGCGAGTAGAACCAAGAGAACATTGTACACAAAAAACAAGATTATGTGATGATCAACTGTGATGAAACTGATTCTTTTCAACAATAAAGTGTTTTAGGTCAATTCCAATAGACGTGATGAGAAAGCCATCTGCATCCAAAGAGAGGGCTATGGAGACAGCATGTGGAGCACAACATTTTATTTTCACCTTTTTTGTTGTTTTCTTGTTTCTTTTCTCATTTTTTATCCTATGATCTGATTTTTCTTGTGCAACATGATATATGTGGAAACATGTTTAGAAGAATTGCACATGTTTAACATGTATTGGATTACTTGCTATCTAGGACAGAGGGGAGTTGGGAAGGGTATCAAATTTCTACTAACATAGAATCGTGGAACCATCAATTTAGAATATAGAAAATTTCTCAGTAAAAACTGTATCCAGACATTTTATTTTACAGATGAGGAAACTGAGACTGAAAAGTTAAATGACTTTCCCAAAGTTGCATAGGTAGTAAGTATGCCTCAAGTTCTGTTTGTTTGTTTGTTTGTTTACTACAAACTTAGCTTCTTTTCACTGTACCATGAGGTTGCAACCAAAATGTTGTCACACCACAATAAATTAGGCATATTCCATGATTAGTTATTACCTCCAAACTTGCTTCTCATTTTGATTTCCTCATTTTTAAAATAAAATTTTATAATTATTTTTTTAAATTCAGTGTTATATATATTTTCTCCTACTAACCCTCCTCCTCTCAAAGAGTCATCTTACATTCACTCCTAAAATTAAAAGAAAAAAAGGAAAGAGGAGTGAGAAACAAATTAACAAAAAAGAAACAAAGTCCTTAATTTTAATGGCACCACAATCCATTATGTAATAGTTGAAAGTTTAGCACAATTTTTGACTCATTGAACATTGATATAAAATGTGTTCCTCTTCACAAAAAATAGAAGATTTAATATTGATTTTGTGTGTGTGTGTGTTTGAGCTCGTGCATGCATCCAAATATAAGTAAGGAAGACAGTCTTCGCCTTCAAAGCACTTGTGTGTTTATAGAGGGAAGATAATAAGTAAGTTCTTATATACTTTATGTTTATTTTATCTTATAAATATTTTGTAAATATGTCTATCATCCCTATTAAATGATCAGTTTCCTTAGGTGTTAAGTTTAAATGATTGACAAAGTCTCAAAGGTGTTTCAAAATTTTCTTTGTGTTTGACTTCTAGGAGGAAGAAGTACATGACATCAAAACACCTAAAACATTTAATTAAAAACAAAAATCCACAGTATTGAATTAATTTATATGCATCAGAACTTCTTATGTTTTTATATTTACCATATTCTACACTGTATTCATAAGAGAGAACTCATATTCAGAATAATTTTTATAGAAATATCTTAAAAGTCAAAGCTTGGATTGCATTCAAAATGATCTATTTACTAAGGCAGGATAGAAAAAGAAATTCTAGCAATGTTTTCAACTTTTAAAAAGTTGAGAGAGAAAAGAAAGGAAAAAATATTGTTACACCAGTTGCATCAAATTCAGATAGAAATGAAGGGCTCTGGACATATTTACATAGAAAACCACCACATTTTAACAACATCTTTCTTATCTTTTATCTTTATTTATTTTGTTAAATGTTTCCCAATAACATATTTATCTGGTCCTCACCATACTTATTTCTCTGAACAACATGGAGTCAGCTAGAAAAATGAAATTATTTAGCAGTTTCCATTTCCTGAGCATTTTGGAAAATTTGGGTACAATTGCATTTTATTGCTACATATTAGAGCACAAAAATCATTCTTTTCAGTGATTGTAACTGAACAGTAGACATAGATGGTTTTGCAATGAATTAAAGGTTAGCAAATACTTCTTTCTGTCAAGGACAAAAAGCAAAATGGCCTCTACTACTTTTATTTGACATAAGAGTGAGTTGTAGAATGTAAAGAGATTTCAAATTTCCATACCATTAAGAATTTGCAAAATGAACTCATTTTTCACTGTGAATAGAAATATGCTGCTAAGCAAACCATAAGGAGTACTGTGTTTTTTTTTTTCTTTCCTCAATTCCCTACTTAGAATGACATATAATAAATCAAATATGACCAAACATTCCTTTTCCTTAAAAAAGAATCTTCATTATAAAGTTTCCTTTCTTTTTCATCCAAAATAACCTATCTAGAACCATTGTTTCTGCTTTCTTTCTTCTCATTTAATTTTCAAACCTTTTTATTCTTGTTTTTGGTTTCATCATTCAATTGAAACTGCTTTCTCCAAATTGATTTGCCAATGATAATTTTTTTATCGTTTGTTTAAAACAAATTTTTATTAGTATTTTCTATTTTTAAAAAATTATCATAGTATCCTTTCTCCTCCCAGAGATCTATCCCTAAACAAATTGTGTGTGTGTGTGTGTGTGTGTGTGTGTGTGTGTGTGTTTATGTTTTAGAGAGAATAAAATAAATCATTGAAGAAGTCCCAAAAGATGTCCAAAGTGACTGTGGATTTCCCATCTTCACAAAGGGGGATTTCATGGTGTCTTGTTATCTTTTCATTTGAATTCTCTTAATCTTTATAGGTTTGTTATACTTATTCTTAATATGTTGGTATATAGTTTTTTTCTTTTTTTTTGCATTGTGCTCACATTTTATCAATTCAAATAGATCTGGCTCAAACTGTCAAAGTTAGTATTGTTGCTGATTCTCTAGGATTTTCTAAGTATAAAATCAGATCATCAGAAAATAAGGGTAGTTTTGCATCTTATTTATCTATTGACATTTAATTTTTTTCTCTTATTGATGATATTAGTACTTCAAGAAATATATCAAATAATAGGGAGAAGAGTGGACATTCTTACTTTATGCTCATATTTCTTAGAAAAATTTACATATAATTATCCATTGTATATAATATTTGCTTTTAGTGTTAGCTTTTTTATAATAAAGAAGACTTTCTCTGCCCATGGAATGTTGGGTATTAGGCACAAATTAGCATTGCAATTTTTTCCCAAGCTTATTGAGGTGATCATATGGTTTTGAAATTTTGGTTTTTAACATAATTATTTATGTTTGTTATTTTCCTAATAATGAACCATCTTTTCATCCCTGATAATTAAACCCCACTTGGTGAAAACAAATTATTCCCTAAAACAGAGAATGATAAAACACAGAAAGAAATTATAGGCAATATCATTATTACATCAGTGTTTCTTAATGATATTGGCATAGGTGTTTCTGTTTTCTATCTCTGATTTATGTAGTAAGTCTATATTTATCTCATAAAAGAATTCTGTGAGAGTGTTTTTCCCGAATTTTTAAGAATAACTTGTGCAATTGGGCACTAACTGATTCTTTAAATTTTTTATAGCACCCACTTGGGGATCCAATAATATTAGGTTTTATTTTTTTCCTTTGACAGCTCTTTTACATTCAAATCTATTTCCTTTTCTGAGTTGGGTTATTTAAAATTTCTCTTTGATCTTCTACAAGTTGAATATTTTATATTTTTGAAGATACACCTCTATGCCTTTTGGGTTTAAAACTTTGTTAGCATATAACTGTAAAAATGTGTTCTGATTTATTCTTTTATTTATTCAGGTTTTGCCTTGATTTCATTTTGTTAATTTTTTAATTGATGTGATTTTCTCTTCGCTCTTTATAATCATATTAGTAAGTTTATTATTTTTCTTACTCTTTAAAAACATTTTAGTCATTTCTTTTTGTTTCCAATTTATCTATTTTCCCTATAATTTTAATATCTTTTCTATGCTTATTTTCAGTTTGGTTACTTGGCTTTCTATTTTTTAATGCATATTTATTTCATTAATTCTCTCCTTTTCTACTTTGTTAATATATATTTAGCATATGAATTTCCACCTGCAAACTCCTTTAGCTGCCTCCCAGAAATGACTACATTTTGTTTTACAATTATCATTTTTAACAAATATATTGTTTCAATATATTTATTTGACCATTTTAAAAATCAATATTTAAAATTTCATTATCTTCATTTTAATCTGTTCTTCTGTTTATTGTCTCCAAACCAATGACTATTTTTGTTATGAAGCTATATTACTTATTTCTGCCTTTTAAATACTTGTTCACAGTGTCTCTGCACCTGAATTCATGGTAAATTTCTATAAAAGTTACATATATAGTTCTGAGAAATATACATACACACACAATGGCACACACACATATATGGTTCTGTTGATGAAATACCATCAGTCTTTTAAATCCAGTTTCTCAAGCAATTTGTTATATTTTATAATTTTTCCTTTGTTAACTTTTTTGTTAGAATTATATAAAACTGAGATAATGGAATTGTCTTGTCACTGTTGTGTTACTGTCTAAGTCTTCTTTGTAGCTCAGAAGCTTCCTCTGTGGATTTTGGATGCTAAGGCATTGGGAGCATATAAGTGAACTACTGATATTGATTTTATTCCATTATTCCTTTCATCATAATATAGTTTTCTTCTTTATTTTTTAAATTTTTGAATGCTTCTTTGTGTTTTATTAGAGAGCATTATTACAACTTTTGCTTTGTTATATTTACCTGATGCTTATTATCTTTTTCTTCGATTTCCCCAGGTTTGTTTTGCATGTTTCTTTTTAAAATGTTTTTCTACTAAGCCACATATTTTAGAGTTTTGTTTACTTATCTGATCTGTCACTATTTTAAATATTATTAGATTAATTTGTTGAAATAGACAGCTCTGAGAACTAGATTGATATTTTCCTTCAATTGTTTCTAATATTGTGGGGGGTTACTATAAATTTTCTCCCTCTTCTATTCTAAAGGCAGCACCATATTCCTTTACTGTACCTTAATTATTTTTAAAGTGGCCTTGTTTCTACATACTCTCTTTTCATACAATCCCCTTCTCTGCTTTTTTTTTTTGCTTCTTTTCTTTTCAAGTTTTGCTTATTAATTCCTTTTTTTTTTTTAGCTTTTATCTGGTAATGCAATTGTTCTCCCTTTCCCCCTTCTTAATTAGCCAGATTTCCCCCTTTCTCTCTTCCCTTCAAGTAATATTGACCATTAATTTTTAAATTTCATTTTTTGCAGTCCTTTTAAAAAAGGATTTCTCTCACTTTCTACATTACTGACTCTCTCTGTCTTTCCTAGAGCTCTATTTTCTGTTTTATGGTCCTTATAATTTTCATTTCTTTTTCTATTCTCTGTATTCTTTATAAAATCAAAATGTCTAATACATCTATCATAGATTCTCCTTTGTGTGTCATTTGACCATTTTCTTTTTAAAACTTGTCCCATGGATTACCCTTTTTCATTATGCCTCATTCCCAAAATAATGCTAATTATTGCAGATGTCAGAGAGGATACTATAAAGTTCCTCCCTTATATGGAGCAAACTATCACTGATCTATACCTTCCTTCACTATTACTTTGTTTTTGATTTGTCTCAAAATCTCAATTCTGTGTCTATGTTCTCCCACCTCCTCAGGTTCTAGCTGCTCTCAAGAGTTTCAATTCCTCCCTGTTCCAAGTTCAGGAAAGTACACCCTTCGAGGTCAAAAATCCTTCATATTATACCCAATACAAGGTCACCATCTTCCTTTATAGACCATTTGTTTTCTCCCAAAGTAGGATTCAGCAGAGGAGCCCTCTCAAATCACCATATTTTTTTCCTCTTTCCTCTTCTCCCATTCTCCTATACATTCTTTTCTTTCTGAGACCATAGGAATCACCTTTCTTTCATGGCTAACCTTTTATTTTAATCTGGTACATCATACATT